>NW_026283589.1:0-20000 GCF_023373465.1 Oncorhynchus keta
ACATACCTTTACTAGTCCTGTATTACTAGTCCTGTATTAACAGACCTTTACTAGTCCTGTATTACTAGTCCTGTATTAACAGACCTTTACTAGTCCTGTATTACTAGTCCTGTATTACTAGTCCTGCATTACTAGTCCTGTATTACTAGTCCTGTATTACTAGTCCTGTATTAACAGACCTTTACTAGTCCTGTATTACTAGTCCTGTATTACTAGTCCTGTATTACTAGTCCTGTATTACTAGTCCTGTATTAACAGACCTTTACTAGTCCTTTATGACTAGTCCTGTATTACTAGTCCTGCATTACTAGTCCTGTATTAACAGACCTTTACTAGTCCTTTATGACTAGTCCTGTATTACTAGTAATGTATTACTAGTCCTGTATTACTAGTCCTGTATTAACATACCTTTACTAGTCCTGTATTACTAGTCCTGTATTACTAGTCCTGTATTACTAGTCCTGCATTACTAGTCCTGTATTAACAGACCTTTACTAGTCCTTTATGACTAGTCCTGTATTAACAGACCTTTACTAGTCCTTTATGACTAGTCCTGTATTACTAGTCCTGCATGGTCCTTCTGTAGCTCAGTTGGTAGAGCATGGCGCTTGTAACGCCAGGGTAGTGGGTTCGATCCCCGGGACCACCCATACGTAGAATGTATGCACACATGACTGTAAGTCGCTTTGGATAAAAGCGTCTGCTAAATGGCATATATTATATTATTATTATTATTATTACTAGTCCTGTATTACTAGTCCTGTATTAACAGACCTTTACTAGTCCTTTATGACTAGTCCTGTATTAACAGACCTTTACTAGTCCTGTATTACTAGTCCTGTATTACTAGTCCTGTATTACTAGTCCTGCATTACTAGTCCTGTATTAACAGACCTTTACTAGTCCTTTATGACTAGTCCTGTATTAACAGACCTTTACTAGTCCTTTATGACTAGTCCTGTATTACTAGTCCTGCATTACTAGTCCTGTATTAACAGACCTTTACTAGTCCTTTATGACTAGTCCTGTATTACTAGTAATGTATTACTAGTCCTGTATTACTAGTCCTGTATTAACATACCTTTACTAGTCCTGTATTACTAGTCCTGTATTAACAGACCTTTACTAGTCCTGTATTACTAGTCCTGTATTAACAGACCTTTACTAGTCCTGTATTACTAGTCCTGTATTACTAGTCCTGTATTAACAGACCTTTACTAGTCCTTTATGACTAGTCCTGTATTAACAGACCTTTACTAGTCCTGTATTACTAGTCCTGTATTAACATACCTTTACTAGTCCTTTATGACTAGTCCTATATTACTAGTCCTGTATTACTAGTCCAGTATTACTAGTCCTGTATTACTAGTCCTGTATTAACATACCTTTACTAGTCCTGTATTACTAGTCCTGTATTAACAGACCTTTACTAGTCCTGTATTACTAGTCCTGTATTAACATACCTTTACTAGTCCTTTATGACTAGTCCTGTATTACTAGTCCTGTATTAACATACCTTTACTAGTCCTTTATGACTAGTCCTGTATTAACATACCTTTACTAGTCCTTTATGACTAGTCCTGTATTACTAGTCCTGTATTAACATACCTTTACTAGTCCTGTATGACTAGTCCTGTATTACTAGTCCTGTATTAACAGACCTTTACTAGTTTTTTATGACTAGTCCAGTATTACTAGTCCTGTATTAACATACCTTTACTAGTCCTGTATGACTAGTCCTGTATTACTAGTCCTGCATTAACATACCTTTACTAGTCCTTTATGACTAGTCCTCTATTAACATACCTTTACTAGTCCTTTATGACTAGTCCTGTATTAACAGACCTTTACTAGTCCTTTATGACTAGTCCTGTATTACTAGTCCTGTATTAACAGACCTTTACTAGTCCTGTATTACTAGTCCTTGTATTACTAGTCCTGTATGACTAGTCCTGTATTACTAGTCCTGTATTAACAGACCTTTACTAGTCCTTTATGACTAGTCCTGTATTAACAGACCTTTACTAGTCCTGTATTACTAGTCCTGTATTACTGGTCCTGTATTAACAGACATTTACTAGTCCTTTATGACTAGTCCTGTATTAACAGACCTTTACTAGTCCTTTATGACTAGTCCTGTATTACTAGTCCTGTATTAACAGACCTTTACTAGTCCTGTATTACTAGTCCTGTATGACTAGTCCTGTATTACTAGTCCTGTATTAACAGACCTTTACTAGTCCTTTATGACTTGTCCTGTATTAACATACCTTTACTAGTCCTGTATTACTAGTCCTGTATTAACAGACCTTTACTAGTCCTTTATGACTAGTCCTGTATTAACAGACCTTTACTAGTCCTGTATTACTAGTCCTGTATTACTAGTCCTGTATTACTAGTCCTGTATTAACAGACCTTTACTAGTCCTGTATTACTAGTCCTGTATTACTAGTCCTGTATTAACAGACATTTACTAGTCCTGTATTACTAGTCCTGTATTACTAGTCCTGTATTATAGTCCTGTATTACTAGTCCTGTATTACTAGTCCTGTATTACCAGTCCTGTATTAACAGACCTTTACTAGTCCTGTATTACTAGTCCTGTATTAACAGACCTTTACTAGTCCTGTATTAACAGACCTTTACTAGTCCTGTATTAACAGACCTTTACTAGTCCTGTATTACTAGTCCTGTATTACTAGTCCTGTATTAACATACCTTTACTAGTCCTTTATAACTAGTCCTGTATTAACAGACCTTTACTAGTCCTTTATGACTAGTCCTGTATTAACATACCTTTACTAGTCCTGTATTACTAGTCCTGTATTACTAGTCCTGTATTACTAGTCCTGTATTAACATACCTTTACTAGTCCTTTATGACTAGTCCTGTATTAACAGACCTTTACTAGTCCTTTATGACTAGTCCTGTATTAACAGACCTTTACTAGTCCTGTATTACTAGTCCTGTATTAACATACCTTTACTAGTCCTTTATGACTAGTCCTGTATGACTAGTCCTGTATTACTAGTCCTGTATTAACAGACCTTTACTAGTCCTTTATGACTAGTCCTGTATGACTAGTCCTGTATTACTAGTCCTGTATTAGCATACCTTTACTAGTCCTTTATGACTAGTCCTGTATTACTAGTCCTGTATTAACATACCTTTACTAGTCCTTTATGACTAGTCCTGTATTACTAGTCCTGTATTAACAGACCTTTACTAGTCCTTTATGACTAGTCCTGTATGACTAGTCCTGTATTACTAGTCCTGTATTAACATACCTTTACTAGTCCTTTATGACTAGTCCTGTATTACTAGTCCTGTATTAACATACCTTTACTAGTCCTGTATGACTAGACATGTATGACTAGTCCTGTATTAACAGACCTTTACTAGTCCTTTATGACTAGTCCTGTATTAGACGGAGAGAGAGAGAGACGGAGAGAGAGACAGAGAGACAGACAGAAGGAGAGAGAGAAACTGACCAGGAGAGACAGACAGAAGGAGAGAGAGAGTGACAGACCAGGAGAGACAGACAGAAGGAGAGAGAGAGACAGACCAGGAAAGACAGACAGAAGGAGAGAGAGACAGACCAGGAGAGACAGACAGAAGGAGAGAGAGAGACAGACCAGGAGAGAAAGACAGACAGACAGACAGACAGACAGACAGACAGACAGACAGACGGAGAGACAGACAGACAGACAGACAGACAGACAGACAGACAGAAGGAGAGAGAGAGAGACAGACCAGGATAGACAGACAGAAGGAGAGAGAGAGACAGACCAGGAGAGAAAGACAGACAGACAGACAGACAGACAGACAGACAGACAGACAGACAGACAGACAGACAGACAGAAGGAGAGAGAGAGAGTGACCAGGAGAGACAGACAGAAGGAGAGAGACAGACAGACAGACAGACAGACAGACAGACAGACAGACAGACAGACAGACAGACAGAAGGAGAGAGAGAGAGAGACCAGGAGAGACAGACAGAAGGAGAGAGACAGACAGACAGACAGACAGACAGACAGACAGACAGAAGGAGAGAGACAGACAGACAGACAGACAGACAGACAGACAGACAGACAGACAGACAGACAGACAGAAGAGAGAGAGAGAGACAGACAGACAGACAGAGAGACAGACAGACAGACAGACAGACAGACAGACAGAAGGAGAGAGAGAGAGACAGACAGACAGACAGACAGACAGACAGACAGACAGACAGACAGACAGACAGACAGACAGACAGACAGACAGACAGAAGGAGAGAGAGAGAGACAGACAGACAGACAGACAGACAGACAGACAGACAGACAGACAGACAGACAGAAGGAGAGAGAGAGAGACAGACAGACAGACAGACAGACAGACAGACAGACAGACAGACAGACAGACAGACAGACAGACAGACAGACAGAAGGAGAGAGAGAGAGACAGACCAGGTGAGAAAGACAGAAGGAGAGACAGACAGACAGACAGACAGACAGACAGACAGACAGACAGACAGACAGACAGACAGAGACAGACAGACAGACAGAGACAGACAGACAGACAGACAGACAGACAGACAGACAGACAGACAGACAGACAGACAGACAGAGAGAAGGAGAGAGAGAGAGAGACAGTCATCTATCCAAGGCCTAGTCACTGTATAACGAGTGATTCACTCTCCATTCAAAAAGTGTGATTTCATTAACTACCTATTTCATAAATAATATGTTGTGTAGCCAAGCAGAAACATATTTTATATAGATATCTACAAGCTTCATTAAGCACTAAATTGGGTCTATCTAAGAGCTGTAACACAGAGCTGTATCACAGAGCTGTATCTAAGAGCTTTATCTAAGAGCTGTATCTAAGAGCTGTAACACAGAGCTGTATCTAAGAGCTGTATCTAAGAGCTGTATCACAGAGCTGTCTCTAAGAGCTGTATCTAAGAGCTGTATCACAGAGCTGTATCTAAGAGCTGTATCTAAGAGCTGTATCACAGAGCTGTATCAAAGAGCTGCATCTAAGAGCTGTATCACAGAGCTGTAGCACAGAGCTGTAACACAGAGCTGTAACACAGAGATGTAACACAGAGATGTATCTAAGAGCTGTATCTAAGAGCTGTATTTAAGAGCTGTAACACAGAGCTGTATCTAAGAGCTGTATCACAGAGCTGTAGCACAGAGCTGTAACACAGAGATGTATCTAAGAGCTGTATCTAAGAGCTGTATTTAAGAGCTGTAACACAGAGCTGTAACACAGAGCTGTAACACAGAGCTGAAACACAGAGCTGTAACACAGAGCTGAAACACAGAGCTGTATCTAAGAGCTGTATCTAAGAGCTGTATTTAAGAGCTGTAACACAGAGCTGTAACACAGAGTTGTAACACAGAGCTGTAACACAGAGCTGTATCTAAGAGCTGTATCTAAGAGCTGTATCACAGAGCTGTAACACAGAGCTGTAACACAGAGCTGTATCTAAGAGCTGTATCTAAGAGCTGTATTTAAGAGCTGTAACACAGAGCTGTAACACAGAGTTGTAACACAGAGCTGTAACACAGAGCTGTATCTAAGAGCTGTATCTAAGAGCTGTATCACAGAGCTGTAACACAGAGCTGTATCTAAGAGCTGTATCTAAGAGCTGTATCTAAGAGCTGTAACACAGAGCTGTAACACAGAGCTGTATCTAAGAGCTGTAACACAGAGCTGTAACACAGAGCTGTATCTAAGAGCTGTATCTAAGAGCTGTAACACATAGCTGTAACACAGAGCTGAAACATAGAGCTGTAACACAGAGCTGTAACACAGAGCTGTATCTAAGAGCTGTATCTAAGAGTTGTATCTAAGAGCTGTAACACAGAGCTGTATCTAAGAGCTGTATCACAGAGCTGTATCTAAGAGCTGTATCTAAGAGCTGTATCTAAGAGCTGTAACACAGAGCTGTAACACAGAGCTGTATCTAAGAGCTGTAACACAGAGCTGTATCGAAGAGCTGTATCTCAGAGCTGTATGAAAGAGCTGTATCTAAGAGCTGTAACACAGAGCTGTATCTAAGAGCTGTAACACAGAGCTGTATCAAAGAGCTGTATCGAAGAGCTGTAACACAGAGCTGTAACACAGAGCTGTATCGAAGAGCTGTAACACAGAGCTGTAACACAGAGCTGTATCTAAGAGCTGTAACACAGAGCTGGAACACAGAGCTGTATCTAAGAGCTGTAACTAAGAGCTGTAACACAGAGCTGTATCTAAGAGCTGTAACACAGAGCTGTAACTAAGATCTGTAACACAGAGCTGTATCTAAGAGCTGTAACACAGAGCTGTAACTAAGAGCTGTAACACAGAGCTGTATCACAGAGCTGTATCTAAGAGCTGTATCTAAGAGCTGTAACACAGAGCTGTAACACAGAGCTGTAACACAGAGCTGTATCGAAGAGCTGTATCGAAGAGCTGTAACACAGAGCTGTAACACAGAGCTGTATCTAAGAGCTGTAACACAGAGCTGTAACACAGAGCTGTATCACAGAGCTGTATCTAAGAGCTGTAACACAGAGCTGTATCTAAGAGCTGTAAAACAGAGCTGTAACACAGAGCTGTATCTAAGAGCTGTAACTAAGAGCTGTAACACAGAGCTGTAACACAGAGCTGTATCTAAGAACTGTAACACAGAGCTGTATCTAGGAGCTGTATATAAGAGCTGTAATACAGAGCTGTATCAAAGAGCTGTAACACATAGCTGTAACACAGAGCTGTAACACAGAGCTGTAACACAGAGCTGTAACACAGAGCTGTAACACAGAGTTGTAACACAGAGCTGTAACACAGAGCTGTATCTAAGAGCTGTATCTAAGAGCTGTATCACAGAGCTGTAACACAGAGCTGTATCTAAGAGCTGTATCTAAGAGCTGTATCTAAGAGCTGTAACACAGAGCTGTAACACAGAGCTGTATCTAAGAGCTGTATCTAAGAGCTGTAACACAGAGCTGTAACACAGAGCTGTATCTAAGAGCTGTATCTAAGAGCTGTAACACATAGCTGTAACACAGAGCTGAAACATAGAGCTGTAACACAGAGCTGTAACACAGAGCTGTATCTAAGAGCTGTATCTAAGAGTTGTATCTAAGAGCTGTAACACAGAGCTGTATCTAAGAGCTGTATCACAGAGCTGTATCTAAGAGCTGTATCTAAGAGCTGTATCTAAGAGCTGTAACACAGAGCTGTAACACAGAGCTGTATCTAAGAGCTGTAACACAGAGCTGTATCGAAGAGCTGTATCTCAGAGCTGTATGAAAGAGCTGTATCCAAGAGCTGTAACACAGAGCTGTATCTAAGAGCTGTAACACAGAGCTGTATCAAAGAGCTGTATCGAAGAGCTGTAACACAGAGCTGTAACACAGAGCTGTATCGAAGAGCTGTAACACAGAGCTGTAACACAGAGCTGTATCTAAGAGCTGTAACACAGAGCTGGAACACAGAGCTGTATCTAAGAGCTGTAACTAAGAGCTGTAACACAGAGCTGTATCTAAGAGCTGTATCTAAGAGCTGTAACGCAGAGCTGTATCACAGAGATGTATCTAAGAGCTGTAACACAGAGCTGTAACTAAGAGCTGTAACACAGAGCTGTATCACAGAGCTGTATCTAAGAGCTGTATCTAAGAGCTGTAACACAGAGCTGTAACACAGAGCTGTAACACAGAGCTGTATCGAAGAGCTGTATCGAAGAGCTGTAACACAGAGCTGTAACACAGAGCTGTATCTAAGAGCTGTAACACAGAGCTGTAACACAGAGCTGTATCACAGAGCTGTATCTAAGAGCTGTAACACAGAGCTGTATCTAAGAGCTGTAAAACAGAGCTGTAACACAGAACTGTATCTAAGAGCTGTAACTAAGAGCTGTAACACAGAGCTGTAACACAGAGCTGTATCTAAGAACTGTAACACAGAGCTGTATCTAGGAGCTGTATATAAGAGCTGTAACACAGAGCTGTATCAAAGAGCTGTAACACATAGCTGTAACACAGAGCTGTAACACAGAGCTGTAACACAGAGCTGTAACACAGAGCTGTATCTAAGAGCTGTATCTAAGAGCTGTAACACAGAGCTGTAACACAGAGCTGTAACACAGAGCTGTATCTAAGAGCTGTAACACAGAGCTGTATCTAAGAGCTGTATCGAAGAGCTGTAACACAGAGCTGTAACACAGAGCTGTAACACAGAGCTGTATCTAAGAGCTGTATCAAAGAGCTGTAACACAGAGCTGTATCTAAGAGCTGTAACACATAGCTGTAACACAGAGCTGTAACACAGAGCTGTAACACAGAGCTGTATCTAAGAGCTGTATCTAAGAGCTGTAACACAGAGCTGTAACACAGATCTGTATCTAAGAGCTGTAACACAGAGCTGTAACACAGAGCTGTATCTAAGAGCTGTAACACAGAGCTGTAACACAGAGCTGTAACACAGAGCTGTAACACATAGCTGTAACACAGAGCTGTATCTAAGAGCTGTAACACAGAGCTGTAACACAGAGCTGTAACACAGAGCTGTATCTAAGAGCTGTAACACAGAGCTGTAACACAGAGCTGTAACACAGAGCTGTATCTAAGAGCTGTAACACAGAGCTGTAACACAGAGCTGTAACACAGAGCTGTATCTAAGAGCTGTAACACAGAGCTGTAACACAGAGCTGTAACACAGAGCTGTATCTAAGAGCTGTAACACAGAGCTGTAACACAGAGCTGTAACACAGAGCTGCATCTAAGAGCTGTAACACAGAGCTGTAACACAGAGCTGTATCTAAGAGCTGTAACACAGAGCTGTATCTAAGAGCTGTATCTAAGAGCTGTATCTAAGAGCTGTATCTAAGAGCTGTATCTAAGAGCTGTATCTAAGAGCTGTAACACAGAGCTGTAACACAGAGCTGTATCTAAGAGCTGTAACAGAGCTGTAACACAGAGATATATTAAAGAGGTTTCTGTATCTCTGGTCCAGATGTTTGTTCTGACCAGCAGGTTGCTGTATCTCTGGTCCAGATGTTTTGTCTGACCAGCAGGTTGCTGTATCTCTGGTCCAGATGTTTTGTCTGACCAGCAGGTTGCTGTATCTCTGGTCCAGATGTTTTGTCTGACCAGCAGGTTGCTGTATCTCTGGTCCAGATGTTTTGTCTGACCAGCAGGTTGCTGTATCTCTGGTCCAGATGTTTGTTCTGACCAGCAGGTTGCTGTATCTCTGGTCCAGATGTTTTGTCTGACCAGCAGGTTGCTGTATCTCTGGTCCAGATGTTTTGTCTGACCAGCAGGTTGCTGTATCTCTGGTCCAGATGTTTGTTCTGACCAGCAGGTTGCTGTATCTCTGGTCCAGATGTTTGTTCTGACCAGCAGGTTGCTGTATCTCTGGTCCAGATGTTTTGTCTGACCAGCAGGTTGCTGTATCTCTGGTCCAGATGTTTTGTCTGACCAGCAGGTTGCTGTATCTCTGGTCCAGATGTTTTGTCTGACCAGCAGGTTGCTGTATCTCTGGTCCAGATGTTTTGTCTGACCAGCAGGTTGCTGTATCTCTGGTCCAGATGTTTTGTCTGACCAGCAGGTTGCTGTATCTCTGGTCCAGATGTTTGTTCTGACCAGCAGGTTGCTGTATCTCTGGTCCAGATGTTTTGTCTGACCAGCAGGTTGCTGTATCTCTGGTCCAGATGTTTTGTCTGACCAGCAGGTTGCTGTATCTCTGGTCCAGATGTTTTGTCTGACCAGCAGGTTTCTGTATCTCTGGTCCAGATGTTTTGTCTGACCAGCAGGTTGCTGTATCTCTGGTCCAGATGTTTTGTCTGACCAGCAGGTTGCTGTATCTCTGGTCCAGATGTTTTGTCTGACCAGCCAGCCGTGTTGTGTGCCTATATCTCCTCTGTCTACGTCCCAAAAGGCATCCCTTTCCCAATGGTGCTCTGGTCAAAAAGTAGTGCACTAAATAGGGGAATAGGGCGCCATTTGGTCAAAAGTAGTGCACTAAATAGGGGAATAGGGCGCCATTTGGTCAAAAGTAGTGCACTAAGTAGGGGAATAGGGTGCCATTTGGTCAAAAGTAGTGCACTAAATAGGGGAATAGGGCGCCATTTGGTCAAAAGTAGTGCACTAAATAGGGGAATAGGGTGCCATTTGGTCAAAAGTAGTGCACTAAATAGGGGAATAGGGTGTAATTTGGTCAAAAGTAGTGCACTAAATAGGGGAATAGGGCGTCATTTGGTCAAAAGTAGTGCACCAAATAGGGGAATAGGGTGTCATTTGGTCAAAAGTAGTGCACTAAATAGGGGAATAGGGTGTCATTTGGTCAAAAGTAGTGCACTAAATAGGGGAATAGGGTGTCATTTGGTCAAAAGTAGTGCACTAAATAGGGGAATAGGGTGTCATTTGGTCAAAAGTAGTGCACTAAATAGGGGAATAGGGTGTCATTTGGTCAAAAGTAGTGCACTAAATAGGGGAATAGGGTGTCATTTGGTCAAAAGTAGTGCACTAAATAGGGGAATAGGGTGTCATTTGGTCAAAAGTAGTGCACTAAATAGGGGAATAGGGTGCCATTTGGTCAAAAGTAGTGCACTAAATAGGGGAATAGGGCGTCATTTGGTCAAAAGTAGTGCACTAAATAGGGGAATAGGGTGCCATTTGGTCAAAAGTAGTGCACTAAATAGGGGAAAATAGGGTGCCATTTGGTCAAAAGTAGTGCACTAAATAGGGGGATAGGGTGCCATTTGAGCCAGCCGTGACCAGTCATGTGTGCTGATGTTGCCTGTGTCTGAAATGACACCCTAAATCCTACTTAGCGCACTACGTTTGACCAAATGGCACGCTATTCCCCTATTTAGTGCACTACTTTTGACCAAATGGCACCCTATCGTAGGGCCCCTTTGTTCAAAAGTGAACGCATTAAGTAGTGAATAGGGTGAGATTTGGGACCGCAGCCTAATCAGAGTTGTTGACACAAGTGACCGATGATGAAGTCATCGGTGCGAGAAATGAAAACCCAGGGGAGCGAAGGGAAGAGCAGGGAGAGGAGAAGGGATGGAGGAGGGATAAAACAAGGCGATTGTTTAGTAAAAGACCAGTGGATCATTAGAAAACATGGTAGAGATATCACATGGAGGTTGGTCGCACCTTAAACAGGGAGGACGGGGCTCGTTGGTAAAAGGCTGGAGCGGAGGAGGTGGAATGGTATCACACGCATGGTTTTACCATTCAATCTACTCTGTTTTATAGGCATTATTGTGAGTCATCCTCCCCTCACCAGCCTCCACTGACAGAAAGGTGTTGGGGGTGTACATGTGTGTCTTAAAGAGAGAGAGACAAAGACAGAGAGAGAGACAGAGACAGAGGGAGAGAGAGAGACAAAGAGAGAGAGAGAGAGAGAGAGAGAGAGAGAGAGAGAGAGAGAGAGAGAGAGAGAGAGAGAGAGAGAGAGAGAGAGAGAGAGAGAGAGAGAAATCTTCATCAGAGAGATATAACAGCAGTATGCAGCATCACTGGGATGTTTGGTGAATATCAACATGGTAATATATATGCTAATATTGAAATGTAAATGTAATTTGTTTACATGTATATTTCATGTATGTAAATCCTCTGGCTTAAGACAAGACAAGGGTCTGTGTCCCAAATGGACCCGCATGGAACCTATTCTCTATGGGTCCTGGTCTAAAGTAGGGCACTATATAGGAACAGGGAGGTATTTGAGACACAGACAATGTAAAAGAAGGATCAGTCAGGTGGGTGGGTGGGGGGTATTTTTCTCATTATGGGAAAAGGTCCCTAGGGATCTTTAATCTAAATGTCAACTCTGTGACAGTAGAGCGAGAGAGAAGAGAGAGAGAGAGACAGGGAGAGATGGAGAGAGAGAGAGAGAGAGAAAGAGAGAGATGGAGAGATGAGAGAGAGAGATGGAGAGATGAGATGGAGAGATGGAGAGAGAGAGAGACAGAGAGAGATGGAGGAGAGATGAGAGAGAGAGAGAAAGAGAGAGATGGAGAGATGAGAGAGAGATGGAGAGATGAGAGAGAGAGATGGAGAGATGGAGAGAGAGATGGAGAGATGAGAGAGAGAGATGGAGAGATGGAGAGAGAGGGAGAGATGGAGAGAGATGGAGCGATGGAGAGAGAGGAGAGAGGGGAAGATGGAGAGAGAGAGATGGAGAGAGAGAGAGAGAGATGGAGAGAGAGGATATTCAGATGAAAAAGGAAATTCCACCTGTGTAGAAGTAATATTTTCTCCCCCTGATTTGATATTAGAATAGAGCTTTATGTTCATAGAGTAGAGAGCTGTATCTAGAATAGAGCTTTATGTTCATAGAGTAGAGAGCTGTATCTAGAATAGAGCTTTATGTTCATAGAGTAGAGAGCTGTATCTAGAATAGAGCTTTATGTTCATAGAGTAGAGAGCTGTATCTAGAATAGAGCTTTATGTTCATAGAGTAGAGAGCTGTATCTAGAATAGAGCTTTATGTTCATAGAGTAGAGAGCTGTATCTAGAATAGAGCTTTATGTTCATAGAGTAGAGAGCTGTATCTAGAATAGAGCTTTATGTTCATAGAGTAGAGAGCTGTATCTAGAATAGAGCTTTATGTTCATAGAGTAGAGAGCTGTATCTAGAATAGAGCTTTATATTCATAGAGTAGAGAGCTGTATCTAGAATAGAGCTTTATATTCATAGAGTAGAGAGCTGTATCTAGAATAGAGCTTTATGTTCATAGAGTAGAGAGCTGTATCTAGAATAGAGCTTTATGTTCATAGAGTAGAGCTGTATCTAGAATAGAGCTTTATATTAATCCTGTACTGGAATCAGGAAGTCCCGTTGAGGTAAAGAAAACATTTTATTACGTGACATATTTTTGAAAATACACCCCTCCCAATATCATTCACCCCTCACACACACACACACACACACACACCACACACACAGCTCCTCATGTTATCGTGGTAATGACAGTGGAAAGTAGTTATAGCCATGGTGCCAGGAGAGGTGAGGTCTCTAGATAATGTCAATTAATTACCTGTTGAGCTTCATGGTCTTCTAGTACGTAGGTTATAGTGTTGGGTAGGAGTGTGTGTGAGTGTGTGTGTGTGTGTGTGTGTGTGTGTGTGTGTGTGTGTGTGTGTGTGTGTGTGTGTGTGTGTGTGTGTGTGTGTGTGTGTGTGTGTGTGTGTGTGTGTGTGTGTGTGTGTGTGTGTGTGTGTGTGTGTGTGTGTGTGTGTGTGTGTGTGCGTGCGTGTGTGTGTGTGTTAATGTGTATGTCGTGTTTATATGGCCTCATGCTCTTGTGTCTCCATTGACCCCCTTGTATTTAGTCTCTTACCTGTTCATGTTGTTGTCTAGGTAACAGAGAACACATGTTTACAGGGAGTGTCCATGTTGTTGTCTAGGTAACAGAGAACACATGTTGACAGGGAGTGTCCATGTTGTTGTCTTGGTAACAGAGAACACATGTTGACAGGGAGTGTCCATGTTGTTGTCTTGGTAACAGAGAACACATGTTGACAGGGAGTGTCCATGTTGTTGTCTTGGTAACAGAGAACACATGTTGACAGGGAGTGTCCATGTTGTTGTCTTGGTAACAGAGAACACATGTTGACAGGGAGTTTCATGTTGTTGTCTAGGTAACAGAGAACACATGTTGACAGGGAGTGTCCATGTTGTTGTCTTGGTAACAGAGAACACATGTTGACAGGGAGTGTCCATGTTGTTGTCTTGGTAACAGAGAACACATGTTGACAGGAGTGTCCATGTTGTTGTCTTGGTAACAGAGAACACATGTTGACAGGAGTGTCCATGTTGTTGTCTAGGTAACAGAGAACACATGTTGACAGGGAGTGTCCGTGTTGTTGTCTTGGTAACAGAGAACACATGTTGACAGGGAGTTTCATGTTGTTGTCTTGGTAATAGAGAACACATGTTGACAGGGAGTTTCATGTTGTTGTCTTGGTAATAGAGAACACATGTTGAAAGGGAGTTTCATGTTGTTGTCTAGGTAACAGAGAACACATGTTGACAGGGAGTGTCCATGTTGTTGTCTTGGTAACAGAGAACACATGTTGACAGGGAGTGTCCATGTTGTTGTCTTGGTAACAGAGAACACATGTTGACAGGGAGTGTCCATGTTGTTGTCTTGGTAACAGAGAACACATGTTGACAGGGAGTTTCATGTTGTTGTCTAGGTAACAGAGAACACATGTTGACAGGGAGTGTCCATGTTGTTGTCTTGGTAACAGAGAACACATGTTGACAGGGAGTTTCATGTTGTTGTCTTGGTAACAGAGAACACATGTTGACAGGGAGTGTCCATGTTGTTGTCTAGGTAACAGAGAACACATGTTGACAGGGAGTGTCCGTGTTGTTGTCTTGGTAACAGAGAACACATGTTGACAGGGAGTTTCATGTTGTTGTCTTGGTAATAGAGAACACATGTTGACAGGGAGTTTCATGTTGTTGTCTCGGTAATAGAGAACACATGTTGACAGGGAGTGTCCATGTTGTTGTCTCGGTAACAGAGAACACATGTTGACAGGGAGTGTCCATGTTGTTGTCTTGGTAACAGAGAACACATGTTGACAGGGAGTTTCATGTTGTTGTCTTGGTAACAGAGAACACATGTTGACAGGAGTGTCCATGTTGTTGTCTTGGTAACAGAGAACACATGTTGACAGGGAGTGTCCGTGTTGTTGTCTTGGTAACAGAGAACACATGTTGACAGGGAGTTTCATGTTGTTGTCTCGGTAACAGAGAACACATGTTGACAGGGGGTGTCCGTGGTGTTGTCTTGGTAACAGAGAACACATGTTGACAGGGAGTTTAATTATTATGTTTATGTATGTCTGTTTAGTGTCACGTTGACCTTGACCAGCTGTTGTTTCTCTGTTGTGTCAGTGTCCAGGTGTAACAACCGTACCTAGTGTGTGTGTGTGTGTGTGTGTGTGTGTGTATCCACGTTCTAATGTTTACCTGTTGTGTCTCCAGGTGTAACAACCGTACCCAGTGTGTGTGTGTGTATACACGTTCTAATGTTTACCTGTTGTTATTGTTGTTGTTGTTGTTGTTGTCTCCAGGTGTAACAACCGTACCCAGTGTGTTGTGGTAGCTGGACCTGATGTCTTCCCTGACCCCTGTCCTGGAACATACAAATACCTGGAGGTGCAGTACGAGTGTGTCCCCTACAGTAAGTACTACACTATACTACTATACTGTACTATACTATACTACACTATAATGCAGTACGAGTGTGTCCCCTACAGTAAGTACTACACTATACTACTATACTGTACTATACTATACTACTATACTGTTATACTACTACAATGTACTATACTATATGATACTATACTATACTGCAGTACGAGTGTGTCCCCTACAGTAAGTACCACACTATACTACTATACTGTACTATACTATATGATACTATACTATACTGCAGTACGAGTGTGTCCCCTACAGTAAGTACTACACTATACATACTATACTGTACTATACTATACTACTATGCTGCTATACTACTACAATGTACTATACTATATGATACTATACTATACTGCAGTACGAGTGTGTCCCCTACAGTAAGTACCACACTATACTACTATACTGTACTATACTATACTGCTATACTACTACAATGTACTATACTATATGATACTATACTATACTGCAGTACGAGTGTGTCCCCTACAGTAAGTACCACACTATACTACTATACTGTACTATACTATACTACTATACTGCTATACTACTACAATGTACTATACTATACTATACTACACTATACTGCAGTATGAGTGTGTCCCCTACAGTAAGTACTACACTATACTACTATACTGTACTATACTACTACAATGTACTATACTATACTATACTACACTATACTGCAGTACGAGTGTGTCCCCTACAGTAAGTACTACACTATACTACTATACTGTACTATACTACTACAATGTACTATACTATACTATACTATACTATACTACACTATACTGCAGTATGAGTGTGTCCCCTACAGTAAGTACTACACTATACTACTATACTGCTATACTACTACACTGTACTGCACTATACTATCCCGTACTACACTCTACCGCACTATACTATGCTATATGATACTATACTATACTATACTGCAGTACGAGTGTGTCCCCTACAGTAAGTACCACACTATACATACTATGCTGTACTACACTATACTACTATACTGCTATACTACTACACTGTACTGCACTATACTATCCCATACTACACTGTACTGCACTATACTATGCTATATGATACTATACTATACTGCAGTACGAGTGTGTCCCCTACAGTAAGTACTACACTATACATACTATACTGCTATACTACTACAATGTACTATACTATATGATACTATACTATACTGCAGTACGAGTGTGTCCCCTACAGTAAGTACTACACTATACTACTATACTGCTATACTACTACACTGTACTGCACTATACTATCCCATACTACACTCTACCGCACTATACTATGCTATATGATACTATACTATACTATACTGCAGTATGAGTGTGTCCCCTACAGTAAGTACTACACTATACATACTATGCTGTACTATACTATACTGCTATACTACTACAATGTACTATACTATATGATACTATACTATACTGCAGTACGAGTGTGTCCCCTACAGTAAGTACTACACTATACTACTATACTGCTATACTACTACACTGTACTGCACTATACTATGCTATATGATACTATACTATACTATACTGCAGTACGAGTGTGTCCCCTACAGTAAGTACTACACTATACTACTATACTGTACTATACTATACTACTATACTGCTATACTACTACAATGTACTATACTATATGATACTATACTATACTGCAGTACGAGTGTGTCCCCTACAGTAAGTACTACACTATACATACTATGCTGTACTATACTATACTACTATACTGCTATACTACTACAATGTACTATACTATATGATACTATACTATACTGCAGTACGAGTGTGTCCCCTACAGTAAGTACTACACTATACATACTATACTGTACTATACTATACAACTATACTGCTATACTACTACACTGTACTGCACTATACTATCCCATACTACACTCTACCGCACTATACTATGCTATATGATACTATGCTATACTGCAGTACGAGCATGTCCCGTACAGTAAGTACGACACTATACATACTATACTGTACTATGCTATACTATACTATCCCATACTACACTGCACTGAACTATACTATGCTATATGATACTATACTGCAGTACAAGTGTGTCCCGTACAGTAAGTACTACACTATACATACTATACTGTACTATACTATACTATATTATACTACACTACACTGCACTATACTATGCTATATGATACTATACTGCAGTACAAGTTTGTCCCGTACAGTAAGTACTACACTATACTATACTACACTATATGAGGTGCCCCCCTACAGTAAGTACTACTATAAACTACTTTATTACTACACATTATAACATACTATATTAGGTAATCATATTATACTATATTGTATATTTATCAAACTATGATTTGCATCTACTATAGTTTTTACTTTGGGAAATACTTACGAAACTCAGGTACACTATCCAACAATACTATACTTTATACAGTGGGAAACTCATGTACTCCATACAACAATATTCTACTATATACCTTGGGAAATACTGATGGACCTCATGTACTCCATACAACAATATTAGATTATATACTGTGGGAAATACTGATGGAACTCATGTACTCCACACAACAATATTCTACTATATACCTTGGGAAATACTGATGGACCTCATGTACTTCATACAACAATATTATACTATATACTGTGGGAAATACTGATGGAACTCATGTACTTCATACAACATTGTTTTTAACAGTAAAATGTTTCCATCTGGCTCAATGTCTGGAGATTGAAATAGCAGGAATGTATGAACTGATAAGAATGTTTGAGAAGATATTATTTACATCACCACAGCCAGTAACGGGCCTCGGACAAACACCAGCGATGTGGAAATCTGAGATCTTCCTGGAATCTCAGCTTTTCCAACAGGAAAGAAGGGAAGGGAAGGGAGGGTGAGCTTAAATGACCGTCTGACCTCCGACCCTTCTGTTGACAGACTTCAGTTTGGGAAAAAGACTGACGTCTGAAATAGGAGGAGCTAAAACTCAGTAAAGAGATATTTTTTTAACCATTTATATCAGTGATTCATCCATCATTTATAACAGTGATTCATCCATCATTTATATCAGTGATTCATCCATCATTTATAGCAGTGATTCATCCATCATTTATAACAGTGATTCATCCATCATTTATATCAGTGATTCATCCATCATTTATAACAGTGATTCATCCATCATTTATATCAGTGATTCATCCATCATTTATATCAGTGATTCATCCATCATTTATAGCAGTGATTCATCCATCATTTATAACAGTGGTTCATCCATCATTTATAACAGTGATTCATCCATCATTTATAACAGTGATTCATACATCATTTATATCAGTGATTCATCCATCATTTATAACAGTGATTCATCCATCATTTATATAATTGATAACAGTGATTCATCCATAATTTATATCAGTGATTCATCCATAATTTATGACAGTGATTCATCCATCATTTAAATAATTTGTAACAGTGATTAATCCATAATTTATAACAGTGATTCATCCATCATTTATATCAGTGATTCATCCATCATTTATATCAGTGATTCATCCATCATTTATAACAATGATTCATCCATTATTTATATCAGTGATTCATCCATCATTTATATCAGTGATTCATCCATCATTTATATCAGTGATTCATCCATCATTTATAACAGTGATTCATCCATCATTTATATCAGTGATTCATCCATCATTTATAACAGTGATTCATCCATCATTTATAACAGTGATTCATCCATCATTTATATCAGTGATTCATCCATCATTTATAACAGTGATTCATCCATCATTTATATCAGTGATTCATCCATCATTTATATCAGTGATTCATCCATCATTTATAACAGTGATTCATCCATCATTTATAACAGTGATTCATCCATCATTTATATCAGTGATTCATCCATCATTTATATCAGTGATTCATCCATCATTTATAACAGTGATTCATCCATCATTTATAACAGTGATTCATCCATCATTTATAACAGTGATTCATCCATCATTTATATAATTTATAACAGTGATTCATCCATCATTTATATCAGTGATTCATCCATCATTTATATCATTTATATCAGTGATTCATCCATCCTTTATATCAGTGATTCATCCATCCTTTATAACAGTGATTCATCCATCATTTATATCATTTATAACAGTGATTCATCCATCATTTATATCAGTGATTCATCCATCATTTATATCATTTATATCAGTGATTCATCCATCATTTATATCAGGGATTCATCCACCATTTATATCAGTGATTCATCCATCATTTATAACAGTGATTCATCCATCATTTATAACAGTGATTCATCCATCCTTTATAACAGTGATTCATCCATCATTTATAACAGTGATTCATCCATCCTTTATAACAGTGATTCATCCATCATTTATATCATTTATAACAGTGATTCATCCATCATTTATAACAGTGATTCATCCATCATTTATAACAGTGATTCATCCATCATTTATAACAGTGATTCATCCATCCTTTATAACAGTGATTCATCCATCATTTATAACAGTGATTCATCCATCCTTTATAACAGTGATTCATCCATCATTTATAACAGTGATTCATCCATCATTTATAACAGTGATTCATCCATCATTTATAACAGTGATTCATCCATCATTTATATCATTTATAACAGTGATTCATCCATCATTTATATCAGTGATTCATCCATCATTTATATCAGTGATTCATCCATCATTTATAACAGTGATTCATCCATCATTTATATCAGTGATTCATCCATCATTTATAACAGTG
>NW_026283589.1:25000-32500 GCF_023373465.1 Oncorhynchus keta
TCAACTCTGGGCCCTACTGTGGAGATCAACTCTGGGCCCTGCCGTGGTGATAAGAAATGTCTGTCCTATGCTATAAGCAATGATAACCTGTCATTTGACCTCGCTCATATAACGTGTCACCATTTACATTTCCTGGGCCTGTACTTCATTCATTACCATGAAGTTCTCCAACAACACCTACAATTACCTTATTAGCTTAGTAGCGTGACATAGCATGACACTGTATTTAAGGCTTTAGTTAGCCATATGCTAATAATGCACACTCAATTTAACATAGGAGTTAGCGACACGTTAGTAATACACCCACCCGGTCTATTTCAGTCAATTTGTGTAGTGGCATGTAAACAGTACTTATCATAGGAATTATTTAGCGATATGCTAATAAATAACCACTCGTTTTATAATAGGAGTTAGCGATATGCTAATAATATACACTCATTTTATCATAGGAGTTAGCGATATGCTATTAAATATCCACTCATTTTATCATAGGAGTTAGCGATTTGCTAATAATATACACTCATTTTATAATAGGAGTTAGCGATATGCTAATAATATCCATTCATTTTATCATAGGAGTTAGCGATACGCTGGTAATATACCCCCACGCGATCTATTTCAGAACAACGGCATTGTTGCTCTGTGTTAAAGCTAATTAGTAGATACAATCATCTTGTTCTCCCTATTATGACCGTTCTGTCAGATCTTTGTAAAACACCAGGAATTACTGTGCAACACACACACACGCGCGCGCGCACGCACACACACACACACAGTATGCACACACGCAAGTAGACATATGCATGCACACACACGCACACATGCACACACAACACACACTTCAATTATGATCTAAAACCCAGAAATCACTTGATAAGGCCCCCACGGAACACTGGAGCACTGTCGGCATGGAGACCAGGGCTCTCGATTACCAATTTATATCTGAGAGAGCGTGAGAGAGAGAGAGAGAGAGAGAGAGAGAGAGAGAGAGAGAGAGAGAGGTTGGTGTAGGAGAGGGCGAGAGGAGGGTGGGAGAGGGAAGAGGAGGAGAGGAAAGAGCGATAAAGTGAGGTGGAGATGGAGAGGGATTGGAGAGGTGGAGGGGAGGCAGGAGATAGGAGAGGGGTGGAAGAGATAGAGAAGAGGAGGGTGAGGTACAGAGATACAGAGGAAGAGCTGAATTAGATCCATGTCATGAAGTTATTGATGGTATACTGGGTTGTATGAGAGGAGAGGAGAGGAGGGAGGGAGGGAGGGAGGGAGGGAGGGAGAGGAGGAGAGAGAGAGAGAGAGAGAGAGAGAGAGAGAGAGAGAGAGAGAGAGAGAGAGAGAGAGAGAGAGAGAGAGAGAGAGAGAGAGAGAGAGAGAGAGAGAGAGAGAGAGAGGGGGAGAGGGGGAGAGGGGGAGAGGGGAGAGGAGAGAGGGAGAGAGAGAGAGAGAGAGAGAGAGAGAGAGAGAGGGAGGGAGGAGGGAGGTGGAGAAATAGAGAGAGGGAGGGAGAGAGAGAGGAAGGGAGGGAGGGAGGTGGAGAAATAGAGAGAGGGAGAGAGAGAGAGGAAGGGAGGTGGAGAAATAGAGAGAGAGGGAGAGATAGAGGAAGGGAGGTGGAGAAATAGAGAGAGGGAGGAGGAAGGGAGGTGGAGAAATGGAGAGAGAGAGGGAGGGAGGGAGGGAGGTGGATAAATAGAGAGAGAGAGAGAGAGAGAGAGAGAGAGGAAGGGAGGTGGAGAAATAGAGAGAGGGAGGGAGGAAGGGAGGTGGAGAAATGGAGAGAGAGGGAGGGAGGGAGGTGGAGAAATGGAGAGAGAGAGAGAGAGAGAGAGGAGGAAGGGAGGTGGAGAAATAGAGAGAGGGAGGGAGGAAGGGAGGTGGAGAAATGGAGAGAGAGGGAGGGAGGGAGGGAGGTGGAGAAATGGAGAGAGAGGGAGGGAGGGAGGGAGGGAGAAATGAGAGAGAGGGAGGGAGGGAGGGGAGGTGGAGAAATGGAGAGAGAGAGAAATAGAGAGAGGGAGAGAGGAAGGGAGGTGGAGAAATAGAGAGAGAGAGAGAGGGAGGTGGAGAAATAGAGAGAGAGAGAGGGAGGGAGGTGGAGAAATGGGGAGGGGAGGGAGGAAGGGAGGTGGAGAAATAGAGAGAGAGAGAGGGAGGGAGGGAGGAAGGGAGGTGGAGAAATAGAGAGAGAGAGAGAGAGGAAGGGAGGTGGAGAAATAGAGAGAGAGAGAGGAAGGGAGGTGGAGAAATGGAGTTGAGAGAGATGGTGAGAGAAAATAGCTAAATGTAATACTAGTAGTTTGTTATCACACTGTAGCTAAATGTAATAATAGTAGTTTGTTATCACACTGTAGTGTGACCTGTGTGTCGTCTTTACATTTCCTCCCTTTAAGGAGTGCAGCCTGATCACTAGAAATAGACGTTGATATCGGTACGTTTGAAAAGGTCCCTGTTGAACATCGATATTTATGCCTTCCTTGGCGCCTACAAAATAAAACCGATTGCCGCGATGCTCCGAGTTGGAGCTGCTCAGACCACTGCACGACGACACACCGCTGTACCAAGACACCAGAATATTGATGATACTTCATGGTAATAGCCAGTCCCTTTATCTAGGATTTTGTTTTAAGCCTCCCCCAAAAACATAGCCCTGACCTTAAACAGAATAAACCTGTAGAATTATCTGTTTCTGGTTTAGTCCTGTAAACCATGTAACCAGAATTAACCCTGTAACCAGAATTATCCCTGTAACCATATAGAATTAATGTAACCATGTAGAATTAACCCTGTAACCATGTAGAATTAGAACCCTGTAACCATGCAGAATTAACCCTGTAACCATGTAGAATTAACCCTGTAACCATGCATAATTATCCCTGTAACCATGTAGAATTAACCCTGTAACCATTTAGAATTAACCCTGTAACCATGTAGAATTAACCCTGTAACCATGTAGAATTAACCCTGTAACCATGCAGAATTAACCCTGTAACCATGCAGAATTAACCCTGTAACCATGTAGAATTAACCCTGTAACCATGCAGAATTATCCCTGTAACCATGTAGAATTAACCCTGTAACCATGTAGAATTAACCCTGTAACCATGTAACCCTGTAACCATGTAGAATTATCCCTGTTATTAACCCTGTAACCATGTAGAATTATCCCTGTAACCATGCAGAATTAATTAACCCTGTAACCATGCAGAATTAACCCTGTAACCATGTAGAATTAACCCTGTAACCATGCAGAATTAACCCTGTAACCATGCAGAATTATCCCTGTAACCATGTAGAATTAACCCTGTAACCATGTAGAATTAACCCTGTAACCATGTAGAATTAACCCTGTAACCATGTAGAATTATCCCTGTAACCATGCAGAATTAACCCTGTAACCATGCAGAATTAACCCTCAAAAATAGACATTCATCCCTGTAACCATGTAGAATTTTGAAAGGGAAAATCCCTGAGATCTTGTTGAATTAACGTAACCATGCAGAATTATTGTGAAGGATAACTGGTGTTGATTCTGTAACCATGCAGAATTAATATAATAATAATAATATGCAGAATTATCCCTGCCATGTAGAATTAATGTAACCATGAGAATTATCCCTGTAACCATGTAGAATCTAAGTACCCTGTAGAATTATCCCTGCTAACCATGTGAATTAACTATAACCCATGGAATGGCTCATTAAATCAGAATTAACCCTGTTCCCTATATAGTGTATTATACTACTATAGACCCTGTTCCCTATATAGTGTATTATACTACTATAGACCCATGTAGTTCCTATATATAGTGTATTATACCCTACTATAGACCCTATATAGTGTATTATACCCTACTATAGACCCTGTTCCCTAACCATGCAGAATTAACCCTGTACTATTATATAGACCCTGTTCCCTATATAGTGTATGTAGAATTTACTATTAGACCCTGTTCCCTAATATGCAGTGTAGTGTATACTACTATAGACCCTGTTCCCTATATAGTGTATTATACTACTATAGACCCTGTTCCCTATATAGTGTATATATACCCTACCTATATAGACCCTGTTCCCTATATGTAACCATGTAATTATCCCTACTATAGACCCTGTTCCCTATATAGTGTATTATACTACTATAGACCCTATATAGTGTATTATACTACTATAGACCCTGTTCCCTATATATGTGTATTACCCTACCTATAGACCCTATATAGTGTAGTATACGACTATTAGACCCTGTAACCTGTTCCCTATATAGTGAATTAACTACTATAGACCCTGTTCCCTATATAGTGTATTATACTACTATAGACCCTGTTCCCTATATAGTGTATTATACTACTATAGACCCTGTTCCCTATATAGTGTATTATACTACTATAGACCCCTACTATAGACCCTGTTCCCTATTAACTCCTGTAACCATGTAGAATTATACTACATATAGACCCTGTTCCTATATAGTGTATTATACTACTATAGACCCTGTTCCCTATAGAGTGTATTATTAGACCCTGTTCCCTATATAGTGTATTATACTACTATAGACCCTGTTCCCTATATAGTGTGTAGTATACTATAGACCCTGTTCTCTATATAGTGTATTATACTACTATAGACCCTGTTCCCTATATAGTGTGTTATACTACTATAGACCCTGTTCCCCTATATAGTGTATTATACTACTATAGACCCTGTTCCCTATATAGTGTATTATACTATACCCTGTTACTATAGACCCTATAGACCCTGTTCCCTATATAGTGTAGTATACTATAGACCCTGTTCCCTATATAGTGTATTATACTACTATAGACCCTGTTCCCTATATAGTGTAGTATACTACTATAGACCCTGTTCTCTATATAGTGTATTATACTACTATAGACCCTGTTCCCTATATAGTGTGTTATACTACTATAGACCCTGTTCCCTATATAGTGTATTATACTATAGACCCTGTTCCCTATATAGTGTATTATACTATAGACCCTGTTCCCTATATAGTGTATTATACTACTATAGACCCTGTTCCCTATATAGTGTATTATACTACTATAGACCCTGTTCCCTATATAGTGTATTATACTATAGACCCTGTTCCCTATATAGTGTATTATACTACTATAGACCCTGTTCCCTATATAGTGTATTATACTACTATAGACCCTGTTCCCTATATAGTGTATTATACTATAGACCCTGTTCCCTATATAGTGTATTATACTACTATAGACCCTGTTCCCTATATAGTGTATTATACTACTATAGACCCTGTTCCCTATATAGTGTATTATACTACTATAGACCCTGTTCCCTATATAGTGTATTATACTACTATAGACCCTGTTCCCTATATAGTGTATTATACTACTATAGACCCTGTTCCCTATATAGTGTATTATACTACTATAGACCCTGTTCCCTATATAGTGTGTTATACTACTATAGACCCTGTTCCCTATATAGTGTATTATACTACTATAGACCCTGTTCCCTATATAGTGTGTTATATACTATAGACCCTGTTCCCTATATAGTGTATTATACTACTATAGACCCTGTTCCCTATATAGTGTGTTATACTACTATAGACCCTGTTCCCTATATAGTGTATTATACTACTATAGACCCTGTTCCCTATATAGTGTATTATACTACTATAGACCCTGTTCCCTATATAGTGTGTTATACTATAGACCCTGTTCCCTATATAGTGTATTATACTACTATAGACCCTGTTCCCTATATAGTGTATTATACTACTATAGACCCTGTTCCCTATATAGTGTATTATACTACTATAGACCCTGTTCCTATATAGTGTATTATACTACTATAGATATAGTGTAGTGTAGTATACTATAGACCCTGTTCTCTATATAGTGTATTATACTACTATAGACCCTGTTCCCTATATAGTGTGTTATACTACTATAGACCCTGTTCCCTATATAGTGTATTATACTACTATAGACCCTGTTCCCTATATAGTGTATTATACTACTATAGACCCTGTTCCCTATATAGTGTAGTATACTACTATAGACCCTGTTCTCTATATAGTGTAGTATACTACTATAGACCCTGTTCTCTATATAGTGTATTATACTACTATAGACCCTGTTCTCTATATAGTGTATTATACTACTATAGACCCTGTTCCCTATATAGTGTAGTATACTATAGACCCTGTTCTCTATATAGTGTATTATACTACTATAGACCCTGTTCCCTATATAGTGTATTATACTACTATAGACCCTGTTCTCTATATAGTGTATTATACTACTATAGACCCTGTTCCCTATATAGTGTATTATACTACTATAGACCCTGTTCTCTATATAGTGTATTATACTACTATAGACCCTGTTCCCTATATAGTGTATTATACTACTATAGACCCTGTTCCCTATATAGTGTATTATACTACTATAGACCCTGTTCCCTATATAGTGTATTATATACTATAGACCCTGTTCCCTATATAGTGTAGTATATACTATAGACCCTGTTCCCTATATAGTGTATTATACTACTATAGACCCTGTTCCCTATATAGTGTGTTATACTACTACAGACCCTGTTCCCTATATAGTGTGTTATACTACTATAGACCCTGTTCCCTATATAGTGTAGTATATACTATAGACCCTGTTCCCTATATAGTGTGTTATACTACTATAGACCCTGTTCCCTATATAGTGTATTATACTATAGACCCTGTTCCCTATATAGTGTAGTATACTACTATAGACCCTGTTCCCTATATAGTGTATTATACTATAGACCCTGTTCCCTATATAGTGTAGTATACTACTATAGACCCTGTTCCCTATATAGTGTATTATACTATAGACCCTGTTCCCTATATAGTGTAGTATACTATAGACCCTGTTCCCTATATAGTGTGTTATACTACTATAGACCCTGTTCCCTATATAGTGTAGTATACTACTATAGACCCTGTTCCCTATATAGTGTATTATACTACTATAGACCCTGTTCCCTATATAGTGTATTATACTATAGACCCTGTTCCCTATATAGTGTAGTATACTATAGACCCTGTTCCCTATATAGTGTAGTATACTATAGACCCTGTTCCCTATATAGTGTATTATACTACTATAGACCCTGTTCCCTATATAGTGTATTATACTACTATAGACCCTGTTCCCTATATAGTGTATTATACTACTATAGACCCTGTTCCCTATATAGTGTAGTATACTATAGACCCTGTTCCCTATATAGTGTAGTATACTATAGACCCTGTTCCCTATATAGTGTATTATACTATAGACCCTGTTCCCTATATAGTGTATTATACTATAGACCCTGTTCCCTATATAGTGTAGTATACTATAGACCCTGTTCCCTATATAGTGTAGTATACTATAGACCCTGTTCCCTATATAGTGTGTTATACTATAGACCCTGTTCCCTATATAGTGTGTTATACTATAGACCCTGTTCCCTATATAGTGTGTTATAC
>NW_026283589.1:40000-50000 GCF_023373465.1 Oncorhynchus keta
GGGATGGTATCAGAGGAGGGAGGAGAGAGAGAGAAGAGAGGGATGGTATCAGGAGGAGGGAGGAGAGAGAAGAGAGGGATGGTATCAGAGGAGGGAGGAGAGAGAAGAGAGGGATGGTATCAGGAGGAGGGAGGAGAGAGAAGAGAGGGATGGTATCAGGAGGAGGGAGGAGAGAGAAGAGAGGGATGGTATCAGGAGGAGGGAGGAGAGAGAAGAGAGGGATGGTATCAGAGGAGGGAGGAGAGAGAAGAGAGGGATGGTATCAGAGGAGGGAGGAGCGAGAGGAAGGAGGAAGGGAGGGAGGGATAGAAACAGAGAAGACATGAAGGGTTGGGAACAGGGGGAGGGAGAGGGAGAGACAGATTGGAACAGAGGAGGGAGGAGGAGATGGGAACAGAGGAGGGAGAGACAGATGGGAACAGAGGAGGGAGAGGAGAGACAGATGGGAACAGAGGAGAGGAGGGAGAGACAGATGGGAACAGAGGAGGGAGAGACAGATGGGAACAGAGGATGGAGAGACAGATGGAAACAGAGGAGGGAGGGAGAGACAGATGGAAACAGAGGAGGGAGGGAGAGACAGATGGGAACAGAGGAGGGAGAGACAGATGGGAACAGAGGAGGGAGAGACAGATGGGAACAGAGGAGGGAGGGAGAGACAGATGGGAACAGAGGAGGGAGGGACAGATGGGAACAGAGGAGGGAGGGAGAGACAGATGGGAACAGAGGAGGGAGGGAGAGACAGATGGGAACAGAGGAGGGAGGGAGAGATGGGAACAGAGGAGGGAGGGAGAGACAGATGGAAACAGAGGAGGGAGGGAGAGACAGATGGGAACAGAGGAAGGAGAGACTGATGGGAACAGAGGAGGGAGGGAGAGACAGATGGGAACAGAGGAGGGAGAGACAGATGGGAACAGAGGAGGAGGGAGAGACAGATGGGAACAGAGGAGGGAGGGAGAGACAGATGGGAACAGAGGAGGGAGAGAGAGACAGATGGGAACAGAGGAGGGAGGGAGAGACAGATGGGAACAGAGGAGGGAGAGACAGATGGAAACAGAGGAGGGAGAGAGAGATGGGAACAGAGGAGGGAGAGAGACAGATGGGAACAGAGGAGGGAGGGAGAGACAGATGGGAACAGAGGAGGGAGAGACAGATGGGAACAGAGGAGGGAGAGAGAGACAGATGGGAACAGAGGAGGGAGAGACAGATGGGAACAGAGGAGGGAGAGACAGATGGGAACAGAGGAGGGAGGGAGAGACAGATGGGAACAGAGGAGGGAGAGAGAGACAGATGGGAACAGAGGAGGGAGGGAGAGACAGATGGGAACAGAGGAGGGAGGGAGAGACAGATGGGAACAGAGGAGGGAGGGAGAGACAGATGGGAACAGAGGAGGGAGAGACAGATGGGAACAGAGGAGGGAGAGACAGATGGGAACAGAGGAGGGAGGAGAGACAGATGGGAACAGAGGAGGGAGGGAGAGACAGATGGGAACAGAGGAGGGAGGAGAGAGAAGAGAGGGATGGTATCAGGAGGAGGGAGGAGAGAGAAGAGAGGGATGGTATCAGGAGGAGGGAGGAGAGAGAAGAGAGGGATGGTATCAGAGGAGGGAGGAGAGAGAAGAGAGGGATGGTATCAGAGGAGGGAGGAGCGAGAGGAAGGGAGGAAGGGAGGGAGGGATAGAAACAGAGAAGACATGAAGGGTTGGGAACAGGGGGAGGGAGAGGGAGAGACAGATTGGAACAGAGGAGGGAGGAGGAGATGGGAACAGAGGAGGGAGAGACAGATGGAAACAGAGGAGGGAGGGAGAGACAGATGGAAACAGAGGAGGGAGGGAGAGACAGATGGGAACAGAGGAGGGAGAGACAGATGGGAACAGAGGAGGGAGAGACAGATGGGAACAGAGGAGGGAGGGAGAGACAGATGGGAACAGAGGAGGGAGGGACAGATGGGAACAGAGGAGGGAGGGAGAGACAGATGGGAACAGAGGAGGAAGAGACAGATGGGAACAGAGGAGGGAGGGAGAGATGGGAACAGAGGAGGGAGAGAGATGGGAACAGAGGAGGGAGAGAGAGACAGATGGGAACAGAGGAGGGAGGGAGAGACAGATGGGAACAGAGGAGGGAGAGACAGATGGGAACAGAGGAGGGAGAGAGAGACAGATGGGAACAGAGGAGGGAGAGACAGATGGGAACAGAGGAGGGAGAGACAGATGGGAACAGAGGAGGGAGGGAGAGACAGATGGGAACAGAGGAGGGAGAGAGAGACAGATGGGAACAGAGGAGGGAGGGAGAGACAGATGGGAACAGAGGAGGGAGGGGGAGACAGATGGGAACAGAGGAGGGAGGGAGAGACAGATGGGAACAGAGGAGGGAGAGACAGATGGGAACAGAGGAGGGAGAGACAGATGGGAACAGAGGAGGGAGAGACAGATGGGAACAGAGGAGGGAGGGAGAGACAGATGGGAACAGAGGAGGGAGGGAGAGACAGATGGGAACAGGAGGAGGGAGGAGAAGAGAGGGATGGGAACAGGAGGAGGGAGGAGAGAGAAGAGAGGGATGGGAACAGGAGGAGGGAGGAGAGAGAAGAGAGGGATGGGAACAGAGGAGGGAGGAGAGAGAAGAGAGGGATGGTAACAGAGGAGGGAGGAGCGAGAGGATGGGAGGAAGGGAGGAGGGATAGAAACAGAGAAGACATGAAGGGTTGGGAACAGGGGGAGGGAGAGGGAGAGACAGATTGGAACAGAGGAGGGAGGAGGAGATGGGAACAGAGGAGGGAGAGACAGATGGGAACAGAGGAGGGAGGGAGAGATGGGAACAGAGGAGGGAGGGAGAGACAGATGGGAACAGAGGAGGGAGGGAGAGATGGGAACAGAGGAGGGAGGGACAGATGGAAACAGAGGAGGGAGGGAGAGACAGATGGGAACAGAGGAGGGAGAGACAGATGGGAACAGAGGAGGGAGGGAGAGACAGATGGGAACAGAGGAGGGAGAGACAGATGGGAACAGAGGAGGGAGGGAGAGACAGATGGGAACAGAGGAGGGAGAGACAGATGGGAACAGAGGAGGGAGGGAGAGACAGATGGGAATAGAGGAGGGAGAGAGAGACAGATGGGAACAGAGGAGGGAGGGAGAGACAGATGGGAACAGAGGAGGGAGAGACAGATGGAAACAGAGGAGGGAGAGACAGATGGGAACAGAGGAGGGAGAGAGAGACAGATGGGAACAGAGGAGGGAGAGACAGATGGGAACAGAGGAGGGAGAGAGAGACAGATGGGAACAGAGGAGGGAGAGACAGATGGGAACAGAGGAGGGAGAGACAGATGGGAACAGAGGAGGGAGAGAGAGACAGATGGGAACAGAGGAGGGAGAGACAGATGGGAACAGAGGAGGGAGGGAGAGACAGATGGGAACAGAGGAGAGGGAGAGACAGATGGGAACAGAGGAGGGGGAGAGACAGATGGGAACAGAGGAGGGGAGAGACAGATGGGAACAGAGGAGGGAGAGACAGATGGGAACAGAGGAGGGAGAGACAGATGGGAACAGAGGAGGGAGAGAGAGACAGATGGGAACAGAGGAGGGAGAGACAGATGGGAACAGAGGACAGGGGAGAGAGACAGATGGGAACAGAGGAGGGGAGAGACAGATGGGAACAGAGGAGGGAGGGAGAGACAGATGGGAACAGAGGAGGGAGAGACAGATGGGAACAGAGGAGAGAGAAAGAGACAGATGGGAACAGAGGAGGGAGGGAGAGACAGATGGGAACAGAGGAGGGAGGGAGAGACAGATGGGAACAGAGGAGGGAGGAGAGACAGATGGGAACAGAGGAGGGAGAGAAAGATGGGAACAGAGGAGGGAGAGACAGATGGGAACAGAGGAGGGAGAGACAGATGGGAACAGAGGAGGGAGGAGAGACAGATGGGAACAGAGGAGGGAGGGAGAGACAGATGGGAACAGAGGAGGAGAGACAGATGGGAACAGAGGAGGGAGGGAGAGACAGATGGGAACAGAGGAGGGAGGGAGAGACAGATGGGAACAGAGGAGGGAGGGAGAGACAGATGGGAACAGAGGAGGGAGGAGAGACAGATGGGAACAGAGGAGGGAGGGAGAGACAGATGGGAACAGAGGAGGGAGGGAGAGACAGATGGGAACAGAGGAGGGAGAGAGAGACAGATGGGAACAGAGGAGGGAGAGAGAGACAGATGGGAACAGAGGAGGGAGAGAGAGACAGATGGGAACAGAGGAGGGAGGGAGAGACAGATGGGAACAGAGGAGGGAGAGACAGATGGGAACAGAGGAGGGAGAGACAGATGGGAACAGAGGAGGGAGGGAGAGACAGATGGGAACAGAGGAGGGAGGGAGAGATGGGAACAGAGGAGGGAGGGCGAGACAGATGGGATCAGAGGAGGGAGGGAGAGACAGATGGGAACAGAGGAGGGAGGGAGAGACAGATGGGAAAAGAGGAGGGAGAGACAGATGGGAACAGAGGAGGGAGGGAGAGACAGATGGGAAAAGAGGAGGGAGAGACAGATGGGAACAGAGGAGGGAGGGAGAGACAGATGGGAACAGAGGAGGGAGGGAGAGACAGATGGGAACAGAGGAGGGAGAGACAGATGGGAACAGAGGAGGGAGAGAGAGACAGATGGGAACAGAGGAGGGAGGGAGAGACAGATGGGAACAGAGGAGGGAGAGAGAGACAGATGGGAACAGAGGAGGGAGAGAGAGACAGATGGGAACAGAGGAGGGAGAGAGAGACAGATGGGAACAGAGGAGGGAGAGAGAGACAGATGGGAACAGAGGAGGGAGAGACAGATGGGAACAGAGGAGGGAGGGAGAGACAGATGGGAACAGAGGAGGGAGAGACAGATGGGAACAGAGGAGGGAGAGACAGATGGGAACAGAGGAGGGAGAGACAGATGGGAACAGAGGAGGGAGGGAGAGACAGATGGGAACAGAGGAGGGAGGGAGAGACAGATGGGAACAGAGGAGGGAGAGAGAGACAGATGGGAACAGAGGAGGGAGAGAGAGACAGATGGGAACAGAGGAGGGAGAGACAGATGGGAACAGAGGAGGGAGAGACAGATGGGAACAGAGGAGGGAGGGAGAGACAGATGGGAACAGAGGAGGGAGGGAAATACAGATGGGAACAGAGGAGGGAGGGAGAGACAGATGGGATCAGAGGAGGGAGAGACAGATGGGAACAGAGGAGGGAGGGAGAGACAGATGGGATCAGAGGAGGGAGGGAGAGACAGATGGAAACAGAGGAGGAGAGAGAGACAGATGGGAACAGAGGAGGAGAGAGAGACAGATGGGAACAGAGGAGGGAGAGACAGATGGGAACAGAGGAGGGAGGGAGAGACAGATGGGAACAGAGGAGGGAGAGGGAGACAGATGGGAACAGAGGAGGGAGGGAGAGACAGATGGGAACAGAGGAGGGAGAGGAGACAGATGGGAACAGAGGAGGGAGAGACAGATGGGAACAGAGGAGGGAGGGAGAGACAGATGGGAACAGAGGAGGGAGGGAGAGACAGATGGAAACAGAGGAGGGAGAGAGAGACAGATGGGAACAGAGGAGGGAGGGAGAGACAGATGGGATCAGAGGAGGGAGGGAGAGACAGATGGAAACAGAGGAGGGAGAGAGAGACAGATGGGAACATAGGAGGGAGAGAGAGACAGATGGGAACAGAGGAGGGAGGGAGAGACAGATGGGAACAGAGGAGGGAGGGAGAGACAGATGGGAACAGAGGAGGGAGAGGGAGACAGATGGGAACAGAGGAGGGAGGGAGAGACAGATGGGAACAGAGGAGGGAGAGGGAGACAGATGGGAACAGAGGAGGGAGAGACAGATGGGAACAGAGGAGGGAGGGAGAGACAGATGGGAACAGAGGAGGGAGGGAGAGACAGATGGGAACAGAGGAGGGAGGGAGAGACAGATGGGAACAGAGGAGGGAGAGACAGATGGGATCAGAGGAGGGAGAGACAGATGGGAACAGAGGAGGGAGAGACAGATGGGAACAGAGGAGGGAGAGACAGATGGGATCAGAGGAGGGAGAGACAGATGGGATCAGAGGAGGGAGAGACAGATGGGAACAGAGGAGGGAGGGAGAGACAGATGGGAACAGAGGAGGGAGAGACAGATGGGATCAGAGGAGGGAGGTAGAGACAGATGGGAACAGAGGAGGGAGGGAGAGACAGATGGGAACAGAGGAGGGAGAGAGAGACAGATGGGAACAGAGGAGGGAGAGAGAGACAGATGGGAACAGAGGAGGGAGAGACAGATGGGATCAGAGGAGGGAGGTAGAGACAGATGGAAACAGAGGAGGGAGAGAGAGACAGATGGAAACAGAGGAGGGAGAGAGAGACAGATGGAAACAGAGGAGGGAGAGAGAGACAGATGGGAACAGAGGAGGGAGAGAGAGACAGATGGGAACAGAGGAGGGAGGGAGAGACAGATGGGAACAGAGGAGGGAGAGACAGATGGGACCAGAGGAGGGAGGGAGAGACAGATGGGAACAGAGGAGGGAGAGACAGATGGGAACAGAGGAGGGAGAGACAGATGGGAACAGAGGAGGGAGGGAGAGACAGATGGGAACAGAGGAGGGAGGGAGAGACAGATGGGAACAGAGGAGGGAGAGACAGATGGGAACAGAGGAGGGAGAGACAGATGGGAACAGAGGAGGGAGAGACAGATGGGAACAGAGGAGGGAGAGACAGATGGGAACAGAGGAGGGAGAGACAGATGGGAACAGAGGAGGGAGGGAGAGACAGATGGGAACAGAGGAGGGAGAGACAGATGGGAACAGAGGAGGGAGGGAGAGACAGATGGGAACAGAGGAGGGAGGGAGAGACAGATGGGAACAGAGGAGGGAGGGAGAGACAGATGGGAACAGAGGAGGGAGAGACAGATGGGTACAGAGGAGGGAGAGACAGATGGGAACAGAGGAGGGAGAGACAGATGGGAACAGAGGAGGGAGAGACAGATGGGAACAGAGGAGGGAGAGACAGATGGGAACAGAGGAGGGAGGGAGAGACAGATGGGAACAGAGGAGGGAGAGACAGATGGGAACAGAGGAGGGAGGGAGAGACAGATGGGAACAGAGGAGGGAGAGAGAGATGGGAACAGAGGAGGGAGGCAGAGACAGATGGGAACAGAGGAGGGAGAGACAGATGGGAACAGAGGAGGGAGAGACAGATGGGAACAGAGGAGGGAGAGACAGATGGAAACAGAGGAGGGAGGGAGAGACAGATGGGAACAGAGGAGGGAGAGACAGATGGGAACAGAGGAGGGAGAGACAGATGGGAACAGAGGAGGGAGAGACAGATGGGAACAGAGGAGGGAGAGAGAGACAGATGGGAACAGAGGAGGGAGAGAGAGACAGATGGGAACAGAGGAGGGAGAGACAGATGGGATCAGAGGAGGGAGAGACAGATGGGAACAGAGGAGGGAGGGAGAGACAGATGGGAACAGAGGAGGGAGAGAGAGACAGATGGGAACAGAGGAGGGAGGGAGAGACAGATGGGAACAGAGGAGGAGGGAGAGACAGATGGGAACAGAGGAGGGAGAGACAGATGGGAACAGAGGAGGGGAGAGACAGATGGGAACAGAGGAGGGAGGGAGAGACAGATGGGAACAGAGGAGGGAGGGAGAGACAGATGGGAACAGAGGAGGGAGAGACAGATGGGAACAGAGGAGGGAGGGAGAGACAGATGGGAACAGAGGAGGGAGGGAGAGACAGATGGGGACAGAGGAGGGAGGGAGAGACAGATGGGAACAGAGGAGGGAGAGACAGATGGGAACAGAGGAGGGAGGGAGAGACAGATGGGAACAGAGGAGGGAGAGAGAGACAGATGGGAACAGAGGAGGGAGAGACAGATGGGAACAGAGGAGGGAGGGAGAGACAGATGGGAACAGAGGAGGGAGAGACAGATGGGAACAGAGGAGGGAGAGACAGATGGGAACAGAGGAGGGAGGGAGAGACAGATGGGAACAGAGGAGGGAGGGAGAGACAGATGGGAACAGAGGAGGGAGAGACAGATGGGAACAGAGGAGGGAGGGAGAGACAGATGGGAACAGAGGAAGGAGAGAGAGACAGATGGGAACAGAGGAGGAGGAGAGACAGATGGGAACAGAGGAGGAAGGGAGAGACAGATGGGAACAGAGGAGGGAGGAGAGACAGATGGGAACAGAGGAGGGAGGGAGAGACAGATGGGAACAGAGGAGGGAGGGAGAGACAGATGGGAACAGAGGAGGGAGAGACAGATGGGAACAGAGGAGGGAGAGACAGATGGGAACAGAGGAGGAGGGAGAGACAGATGGGAACAGAGGAGGGAGGGAGAGACAGATGGGAACAGAGGAGGGAGAGACAGATGGGAACAGAGGAGGGAGGAGAGACAGATGGGAACAGAGGAGGGAGGGAGAGACAGATGGGAACAGAGGAGGAGGGACAGATGGGAACAGATGGGAACAGAGGGAGGGAGGGGAGAGACAGATGGGAACAGAGGAGGGAGAGACAGATGGGAACAGAGGAGGAGGGAGAGACAGATGGGAACAGAGGAGGGAGAGACAGATGGGAACAGAGGAGGGAGAGACAGATGGGAACAGAGGAGGGAGGGAGAGACAGATGGGAACAGAGGAGGGAGAGACAGATGGGAACAGAGGAGGGAGGGAGAGACAGATGGGAACAGAGGAGGGAGGGAGAGACAGATGGGAACAGAGGAGGGAGAGGACAGATGGGAACAGAGGAGGGAGAGACAGATGGGAACAGAGGAGGGAGAGACAGATGGGAACAGAGGAGGGAGGGAGAGACAGAGGGGAAAACACTTGATGTTTCTTCTTCTCATCTTAATAACAGACACATAATAACCCTGAGTCTCTGAGAGATATCTATTAATATCTCAGATAACAGACACATAATAACCCCGAGTCTCTGAGAGATATCTATTAATATCTCAGATAACAGACACATAATAAGGAGGGAGAGATATCTATTAATATCTTAGATAACAGAGACATAATAACCTTGAGTCTCTGAGAGATATCTATTAATATATTAGATAACAGACACAAAATAACCCTGAGTCTCTGAGAGATATCTATTAATATCTTAGATAACAGACACATAATAACCCTGAGTCTCTGGGAGATATTTATTAATATCTTAGATAACAGACACAAAATAACCCTGACTCTCTGAGAGATATCTATTAATATCTCAGATAACAGACACATAATAATCCCGAGTCTCTGAGAGATATCTATTAATATCTCAGATAACAGACACATGATAACCCTGAGTCTCTGAGAGATATCTATTTATATCTTAGATAACAGACACATAATAACCCTGAGTCTCTGAGAGATATCTATTAATATCTTAGATAACAGACACAAAATAACCCTGAGTCTCTGAGAGATATCTATTAATATCTTAGATAACAGAGACATAATAACCATGATTCTCTGAGAGATATCTATTAATATCTTAGATAACAGACACATAATAACCCTGAGTCTCTGAGAGATATCTATTAATATCTCAGATAACAGACACATAATAACCCTCAGTCTCTGAGAGATATATATTAATATCTTAGATAACAGAGACATAATAACCCTGAGTCTCTGAGAGATATCTATTAATATCTTAGATATCAGACACATAATAACCCTGAGTCTCTGAGAGATATCTATTAATATCTCAGATAACAGACACATAATAACCCTGAGTCTCTGAGAGATATCTATTAATATCTTAGATAACAGACACATAATAACCCTGAGTCTCTGAGAGATATCTATTAATATCTCAGATAACAGAGACATAATAACCCTGAGTCTCTGAGAGATATCTATTAATATCTTAGATAACAGACACATAATAACCCTGAGTCTCTGAGAGATATCTATTAATATCTCAGATAACAGACACATAATAACCCTCAGTCTCTGAGAGATATATATTAATATCTTAGATAACAGAGACATAATAACCCTGAGTCTCTGAGAGA
>NW_026283589.1:55000-67500 GCF_023373465.1 Oncorhynchus keta
GGACAGTCTCTAGACTACTATAGTTCTGTGTGTGTAATGGACAGTCTCTAGACTACTATAGTTCTGTGTGTGTAATGGACAGTCTCTAGACTACTATAGTTCTGTGTGTGTCTGTAATGGACAGTCTCTAGACTACTATAGTTCTGTGTGTGTAATGGACAGTCTCTAGACTACTATAGTTCTGTAGGTTTGTGTAATGGACAGTCTCTAGACTACTATAGTTCTGTAGGTTTGTGTAATGGACAGTCTCCAGACTACTATAGTTCTGTAGGTTTGTGTAATGGACAGTCTCTAGACTACTATAGTTCTGTAGGTTTGTGTAATGGACAGTCTCTAGACTACTATAGTTCTGTGTGTGTAATGGACAGTCTCTAGACTACTTTAGTTCTGTGTGTGTAATGGACAGTCTCCAGACTACTATAGTTCTGTAGGTTTGTGTAATGGACAGTCTCTAGACTACTATAGTTCTGTGTGTGTAATGGACAGTCTCTAGACTACTATAGTTCTGTGGGTTTGTGTAATGGACAGTCTCCAGACTACTATAGTTCTGTAGGTTTGTGTAATGGACAGTCTCTAGACTACTATAGTTATGTAGGTTTGTGTAATGGACAGTCTCTAGACTATAGTTCTGTGTGTGTGTGTAATGGACAGTCTCTAGACTACTATAGTTCTGTAGGTTTGTGTAATGGACAGTCTCTAGACTACTATAGTTCTGTAGGTTTGTGTAATGGACAGTCTCTAGACTACTATAGTTATGTAGGTTTGTGTAATGGACAGTCTCTAGACTACTATAGTTCTGTAGGTTTGTGTAATGGACAGTCTCCAGACTACTATAGTTCTGTAGGTTTGTGTAATGGACAGTCTCTAGACTACTATAGTTCTGTAGGTTTGTGTAATGGACAGTCTCTAGACTACTATAGTTCTGTAGGTTTGTGTAATGGACAGTCTCTAGACTACTTTAGTTCTGTAGGTTTGTGTAATGGACAGTTTCTCAAATTTAGCTCAGAGGTTCTGAACACAGTCTTGTGGTAGTTTTTTTCTCCTCCTCCTCTAGTTCTCCAGGTTTCTCTAATCTCTCTCTCTCTATAGTTCTGTCTCTCTCTCCAGTTCTGTAGGTTTGTGTAATGGACAGTCTCTAGCTCACTATCTCCCCCTCTCTTTATCTCTCTCTCCCCCTCTTTATCAGTCTCTCTCGCTCTCTCTCCTGTTCTCTCACTCTCCCTCCTCCTCCCTCCCTCACCCAACCTAGCCCAGTAGAGTACATTTTCTTAAATGGACTAGGGCCCTGGAGAGTCTTAGGGGAGTTGAGTGATTCCTTCCCAGAGACAGGCACTCTCAGATTGGGGTATAAGAGCAGGCCTATCTCCTTCTCTGGATATCCCTGGAGGTCTAAGCTACACTATCTAGCCGGTGTAATTGACTCTAACACCTTCTCACGGTGTCGGCAACTCGGTTCCGTCTCTCTTTATTAAATGATGGTGGAATTAATGCATGCTTTTACACACATTTAGGAGACACTACAATAAATTATTGGAGGAAGGTGAGAGAGGGGTTGAGAGGGAGAGTTAGAGAGGAAGGGGAGAGAGGGATGGAGAGGGAGGGATGGAGAGGAAGGGATGGAGAGGAAGGGGAGAGAGGAAGGGGAGAGAGGGATGGAGAGGGAGGGTTGGAGAAAGGGAGTTAGGGGAGCAAGGTAAAGAGGGGTGAGGGAAGGGAGGGAAGGCGGGTGGGAGGGAAAGACGGATGGAAACAGTGTTCTCGGAGATCTCTGTGTTTTATAATGGAGACTTGTGTGTCTACAGGAGCTTTAAGAGATGATCAATGGAGATTAAATGTGAACAACCTACCAAACACACACACACACACACACACACACACACACACACAGGTTTGTGTAATGGACACACACACACACACACACACACACACACACACACACACACACACACACACACACACACACACACACACACACACACACACTCACTGCTGAGAAGGGGACGCTAACTGCAACCAATGGCTGCTCTGCTCTGTTCTCACCCAACCTCTGTTCTACTCTCTGCTCTCCCAGACACTCACAGTGGCACTCTGTTCTGTTCTGCTCTGTTCTGCTCTGTTCTGCTCTGTTCTGCTCTGTTCTGCTCTACTCTGTTCTGTTCTACTCTACTCTGTTCTGCTCTGTTCTGCTCTAACTCTGTTCTGCTCACTCTGTTCTGCTCTACTCTGTTCTGCTCTACTCTGTTCTGCTCTGTTCTGCTCTGTTCTGTTCTACTCTGTTCTGTTCTGCTCTACTCTGTTCTGTTCTGCTCTACTCTGTTCTGTTCTGCTCTGTTCTGCTCTACTCTGTTCTGCTCTGTTCTGCTCTACTCTGTTCTGTTCTGCTCTGTTCTGTTCTGTTCTGTTGTGCTATGTTCTGCTCTGCTCTGTTCTGAACTGCTCGGTTCTGCTCTGTTCTGTTCTGTTCTGCTCTGCTCTGTTCTGTTCTGCTCTACTCTGTTCTGTTCTGCTCTACTCTGTTCTGTTCTGCTCTGTTCTGCTCTACTCTGTTCTGTTCTGCTCTGTTCTGTTCTGCTCTGTTCTGCTCTACTCTGTTCTGTTCTGCTCTACTCTGTTCTGTTCTGCTCTGTTCTGTTCTGCTCTGTTCTGCTCTACTCTGTTCTGTTCTGCTCTACTCTGTTCTGCTCTGTTCTGCTCTACTCTGTTCTGTTCTGCTCTGTTCTGTTCTGTTCTGTTGTGCTATGTTCTGCTCTGCTCTGTTCTGAACTGCTGTTCTGCTCTGTTCTGTTCTGCTCTGTTCTGTTTTTACTCTGTTCTGTTCTGCTCTACTCTGTTCTGCTCTACTCTGCTCTGCTCTGTTCTGCTCTGCTCTGCTCTGCTCTGTTCTACTCTGTTCTACTCTGTTCTGTTCTGCTCTGTTCTGCTCTGTTCTGTTCTGTTCTGCCCTGTTCTGCTCTGTTCTGTTCTGCTCTGCTCTGTTCTGCTCTACTCTGTTCTGTTCTGCTCTGTCCTGCTCTGTTCTGCTCTTCTCTGTTCTGTTCTGCTCTACTCTGTTCTGTTCTGCTCTGTTCTGTTCTGCTCTACTCTGTTCTGCTCTACTCTGTTCTGCTCTGTTCTGCTGTTCTGTTCTGTTCTGTTCTGCTCTACTCTGTTCTGTTCTGCTCTGTTCTCTCTACTCTGTTCTGTTCTGCTCTGTTCTGCTCTACTCTGTTCTACTCTGTTCTACTCTGTTCTGCTCTGTTCTGTTCTGTTCTGTTCTGCTCTGTTCTCTCTCTGTTCTGTTCTACTCTGTTCTGCTCTGTTCTGTTCTGCTCTGTTCTGCTCTGTTCTGCTCTGTTCTGCTCTCTACTCTGTTCTGCTCTGTTCTGCTCTGTTCTGTTCTACTCTGTTCTGCTCTGTTCTACTCTTTTCTGTTCTCTGTTCTGCTTCTGTTCTGTTCTGTTCTACTCTGTTCTGCTCTGTTCTGCTCTGCTCTGTTCTGCTCTGTTCTGTTCTGTTCTGTTCTGCTCTGTTCTGCTCTGTTCTGTTCTACTCTGTTCTGCTCTGTTCTGTTCTGTTCTGCTCTGTTCTGTTCTGCTCTGTTCTGTTCTGTTTCTGCTCTACTCTGTTCTGCTCTGTTCTGTTCTGTTCTGTTCTGTTCTGTTCTGTTCTGTTCTGCTCTGCTCTGCTCTACTCTGTTCTGCTCTGTTCTGCTCTGTTCTGTTCTGTTCTGTTCTGCTCTGTTCTGCTCTGTTCTGTTCTGTTCTGTTCTACTCTGTTCTGCTCTACTCTGTTCTGTTCTACTCTGTTCTGTTCTGCTCTGCTCTACTCTGTTCTGCTCTGTTCTGCTCTGTTCTGCTCTGTTCTGCTTTGTTCTGTTCTGCTCTGTTCTGTTCTGCTCTGTTCTGCTCTGTTCTGTTCTGCTCTGTTCTGCTCTGTTCTGTTCTGCTCTGCTCTGTTCTGCTCTACTCTGTTCTGCTCTGTTCTGCTCTGTTCTGCTCTACTCTGTTCTGTTCTGTTCTGCTCTGTTCTACTCTGTTCTGCTCTGTTCTGCTCTGTTCTGTTCTGCTCTACTCTGTTCTGTTCTGCTCTGTTCTGTTCTGCTCTGCTCTACTCTGTTCTGCTCTGTTCTGCTCTGTTCTGTTCTGCTCTACTCTGTTCTGTTCTACTCTGTTCTGTTCTGCTCTGTTCTGTTCTGTTCTGTTCTGCTCTGTTCTGCTCTGTTCTGCTCTGTTCTGTTCTGTTCTGTTCTGTTCTGCTCTGTTCTGCTCTGTTCTGCTCTGTTCTGTTCTGCTCTGTTCTGCTCTGTTCTGCTCTACTCTGTTCTGTTCTGCTCTGCTCTGTTCTGCTCTGTTCTGCTCTACTCTGTTCTGTTCTGTTCTGCTCTACTCTGTTCTGTTCTGCTCTACTCTGTTCTGTTCTGTTCTGCTCTGCTCTGCTCTACTCTGTTCTGCTCTGTTCTGCTCTACTCTGTTCTGTTCTGCTCTACTCTGTTCTGTTCTGTTCTGTTCTGCTCTACTCTGTTCTGTTCTGTTCTGCTCTACTCTGTTCTGTTCTGTTCTGCTCTGCTCTGTTCTGCTCTGTTCTGCTCTACTCTGTTCTGTTCTGCTCTGTTCTGCTCTGTTCTGCTCTGCTCTACTCTGTTCTGCTCTGTTCTGTTCTACTCTGTTCTGTTCTGCTCTGTTCTGTTCTGCTCTGTTCTGTTCTGCTCTGTTCTGTTCTGCTCTGTTCTGCTCTGTTCTGTTCTGCTCTGTTCTGTTCTGTTCTGCTCTGTTCTGTTCTGCTCTGTTCTGTTCTGCTCTGCTCTGTTCTGTTTTACTCTGTTCTGTTCTGCTCTGTTCTGCTCTACTCTGTTCTGCTCTGTTCTGTTTTACTCTGTTCTGTTCTGCTCTACTCTGTTCTGTTCTGTTCTGCTCTGTTCTGCTCTACTCTGTTCTGTTCTGCTCTGTTCTGTTCTGTTCTGTTCTGCTCTGTTCTGTTCTGCTCTGTTCTGCTCTGTTCTGCTCTACTCTGTTCTGTTCTGCTCTACTCTGTTCTGCTCTGTTCTGCTCTGCTCTGTTCTGTTCTGCTCTGTTCTGTTCTGCTCTGCTCTGTTCTGTTCTGCTCTACTCTGTTCTGCTCTGTTCTGTTCTGTTCTGTTCTGCTCTGTTCTGTTCTGATATACATTATATACTGCAGTTAAGTGAAAGCTACATCGTGGAAAACTAATATTTGACCATGTGACCTAACCAGGTAAAGGTCAAGATTCATAACTAGGGCCCAGAGTTATTCCAGACCAGGTTTAAGTCTAGAGTTATAACTAGGGCCTAGAGTTGTTCTGGAGTTGTTCCTAACCAGGAAGAAGCCAGAGTTGTTCCAGACCAGGTTTAAGTCTAGCGTAATAACTAGGGCCCAGAGTTATTCCAGACCAGGTTTAAGTCTAGAGTTAAACCGAGGGCCCATAGTTATTCCAGACCAGGTTTAAATCTAGAGTAATAACTAGGGCCCAGAGTTGTTCCAGACCAGGTTTAAGTCTAGAGTTGAACTAGGGCCCAGAGTTATTCAGACCAGGTTTAAGTCGAGAGTTAAACCTAGGGCCCAGTTGTTCCAGACCAGGAAGAAGTCTAGAGTTGAACTAGGGCCCAGAGTTGTTCTGGAGTTTTTCCTAACCAGGAAGAAGTCTAGAGTTATAACTAGGGCCCAGAGTTGTTCCAGATCAGTGAAAATCTCCAGGCACAAGACATCAGAGTTGTGAAAAGCAGAAGCAAACCCCCACTTCTATAGTGCCTATACTTTACAATTCTGCCCTATGTAGTGAATGGGATGTGTGTTAAGACACACACACTCTAGACGAACTACGGTTAACTGTGTATCGTCAGTCCAAACAGATCTCTGTGCCTTTGTAATTCTGAACTCATTTCCTGCAGCACAAAGAAGAAGTCTATTGAAATGCAGATCTCCCATCTCCTCTGATGGCCAGCCGTCTCTCTCCTGTTTCAGTTGTTTTCCCTGTTTCTATACTATACTATACTATACTATACTATACTATACTATACTATACTATACTATATATGGCTGAGCCGTCTCTCTCCTGTTTCAGTTGTTTTCCCTGTTCCCCTACTATACTATACTATACTATACTATACTATACTATACTATATATGGCTGAGCCGTCTCTCTCCTGTTTCAGTTGTTTTCCCTGTTGCTATACTATACTATACTATACTATACTATACTATACTATGCTATACTATACTACTAGCTATATCATGGAAGCTGTCTCTCTCCTGTTTCAGTCCCTCTATACTATACCATACCATAGTATACTATACTATACTATACCACACTGTACTATACCATACTGTACTATACTATACTGTACTAGCCATACTATACTATACTATACAATACTATACTATACTATACTACACTGTACTATACTATACCATGCCATCCCATACTCTGCTATACTGCATTATACTATACTATGCTATGCTATACTATGTTGTACTATACTACACTATACTATACTATACTATGATATACTATACTGTATTATACTACACTATACTATACTATACTATGCTATACTATACTACACTATACTATACTATACCATACTATACTATACTACACTATGCTATACTATACTATACTATACTATACTATACTATACTATACTATATATGGCTGAGCCGTCTCTCTCCTGTTTCAGTTGTTTTCCCTGTTCCTCTATACTATACTATACTATACTATACTATACTATACTATACTATACTATACTATACTATACTATACTATATATGGCTGACGTCTCTCTCCTGTTTCAGTTGTTTTCCCTCTTCCTCTATACTATACTATACTATACTATACTATACTATACTATACTATATATGGCTACTCTCCTGTTTACAGTTGTTTTCCCTATTCCCTCTATACTATACTATACTATACTATACTATACTATACTATATATGGCTGAGCCGTCTCTCTCCTGTTTCAGTTGTTTTCCCTGTTCCCTATCTATACTATACTATACTATACTATACTATACTATACTATACTATATATATGGCTGAGCCGTCTCTCTCCTGTTTCAGTTGTTTTCCCTCTTCCCTCTATACTATACTATACTATACTATACTATACTATACTATACTATACTATATATGGCTGAGCTGTCTCTCTCCTGTTTCAGTTGTTTTCCCTATACTATACTATACTATACTATACTATACTATACTATACTAGCCGTATTCCTGTTTCTCCTGTTCCCTCTACTACTATACTATACTATACTATACTATACTATACTTACCATACTATATATGGCTGAGCCGTCTCTCTCCTGTTTCAGTTGTTTTCCCTGTTCCTCTATACTATACTATACTATACTATACTATACTATACTATACTATACTATACTATATATGGCTGAGCCGTCTCTCTCCTGTTTCAGTTGTTTTCCCTGTTTCTATACTATACTATACTATACTATACTATACTATACTATACTATACTATATATGGCTGAGCCGTCTCTCTCCTGTTTCAGTGTTTTCCCTGTTCTTCCCTATACTATACTATACTATACTATATACTATACTATACTATACTATACTATATATGGCTGAGCCGTCTCTCTCCTGTTTCAGTGGTTTCCCTGTTCCCTCTATACTATACTATACTATACTATACTATACTATACTATACTATACTATATATGGCTGAGCCGTCTCTCTCCTGTTTCAGTTGTTTTCCCTGTTCCTCTATACTATACTATATACTATACTATACTATACTATATATGGCTGAGCCGTCTCTCTCCTGTTTCAGTTGTTTTCCCTGTTCCTCTATACTATACTATACTATACTATACTATACTATATATGGCTGAGCCGTCTCTCTCCTGTTTCAGTTGTTTTCCCTGTTCCTCTATACTATACTATACTATACTATACTATACTATACTATACTATATATGGCTGAGCCGTCTCTCTCCTGTTTCAGTTGTTTTCCCTCTTCCCTCTATACTATACTATACTATACTATACTATATATGGCTGAGCCATCTCTCTCCTGTTTCAGTTGTTTTCCCTCTTCCCTATATACTATACTATACTATACTATACCATACCATACTATACTATAATATACTATACCATACCATACCATACTATACTATACTATACTGCACCATACCATACTATACTATACTATACTGCACTATACTATACTATACTATACTATACTATACTATACTGCACTATAATATACTATACTCTGTACTATACTATAATATACTATACTATACCATACCATATCATACCATACTGTACTACACTATACTACACTATACCATACCATGCCATACCATACCATACTATAATACTACACATACTATACTATACTATACTATACTATACTATACTATATATATGGCTGAGCCGTCTCTCTCCTGTTTCAGTTGTTTTCCCTCTTTCCCTATACTATACTATACTATACTATACTATAGTATACTATACTATACAATACTATACTATACTATACCACACTGTACTATACTATACCATGCCATCCCATACTCTGCTATACTGCACTATACTATACTATGCTATGCTATACTATACTATGCTATACTATACTATACCATACTATACTGTACTATGCTATACTATGCTATACTCTACCATACTATACTATACTATACTATACTATACTATACTGAGCCGTCTCTCTCCTGTTTCAGTTGTTTTCCCTCTTCCCTCTATACTATACTATACTATACTATACTATAATATATTATACTATACCATACCATACTATACTATAGTATACTATACTATACAATACTATACTATACTATACCACACTGTACTATACTATACTACCATGCCATCCCATACTCTGCTATACTGCACTATACTATACTATGCTATGCTATACTATATTGTACTATACTACACTATACTATACTATACTATGATATACTATACTGCATTATACTACACTATACTATACTATGCTATATATGGCTGAGCTGTCTCTCTCCTGTTTCAGTCCTCTCTACTATACCATACCATAGTATACTATACCACACTGTACTATACCATACTGTACTATACTATACTGTACTATGCCATACTATACTATAGTATACTATACTATACAATACTATACTATACTACACTGTACTATACTATGCCATCCCATACTCTGCTATACTATACTATACTATGCTATGCTATACTATATTGTACTATACTACACTATACTATACTATGATATACTATACTGTACTATACTATACTATACTATACTATACTACACTATGCTACGCTATACTATGCTATACTATGCTATATACTATACTATACTATACTATACTATACTATACTATATATGGCTGAGCCGTCTCTCTCCTGTTTCAGTTGTTTTCCCTCTTCCCTCTATACTATACTATACTATACCATACCATACTATACTATAATATACTATACCATACCATACCATACTATACTATACTATACTATACTGCACTATACTATACTATACTATACTATACTATACTGCACTATAATATACTATACTATAATATACTATACTATACCATACCATACCATATCATACCATACTGTACTACACTATACTACACTATACCATACCATACCATACCATACCATAATGTACTACACTATACTATACTATACTATACTGTACTATACTATGCCATACTATACCATGCCATACTATACTATACTATCCTATACTATACTATACTATAGTATACTATACCATACTATACCATACCATACTAAACTATACTATACTGTGCTATACTATACTACACTATACCGTGCCACACTATACTACACCATACTATACTACACTATACTACACGATACTATACTACAATGTACTATGGTGTACTATGCTATACTACACTACACTATACCATACTAGACTATACTATACTATACTATACCATACCATACTAGACTATACTATACTACACGATAGCATACTATACTACACTATGATATACTATACTGCACTGCACTGCACTATAGCATACTATACTACACTATACTATACTATACTATGAACTACCTCAGCTGAGGTATAAACTATACTATACTATGATATACTATAATAGGCTATACTATATACCATACTATACTATGCTGTGCTATACTATACCAATACTATACGATGATATGATATACTATACTACACTAAACTAACCTACTATACTATATTATACTACTATACTATAATATACTACTATACTATACTGTACCATACTATTATAGTGTACAACTATTCTTTACTATATACTATACTATACTACAATGTTCTGTACTACCATATTACACCAGTGTACTATATTGCTATTCTATTCTATACTGCTGTAATATACTGCTATACTATGATATACCATACTAATATACGATACTTCTATACTTGACTATACTACTATACTACACAACTGTTCTATTCAATATTATACGATACTATACAGCTATACTATGATATACCGCTATACCATACCATACCAATATACTATACTACTATACTTGACTATACTACTATACTATACAACTGTTATATTCAACATTATATGATACTATACAGCTATACAATACTATCCACTATACTGTGTTATACTATAATATATTATATTATACGATACAAAATATACAATATTGTACTATACTATATTGTACTATGATCTCCCCCTCTCTCTCTCTCTCTCTCTCTCTCTCTCTCTGTCTCTCTCTCTCTCTCTGTCTCTCTCTCTCTCTCTCTCTCTCTCTCTCTCTCTCTCTCTCTCTCTCTCATTTTATTGAGGCCTACAGTTAGCATGCCTGATGTATTAGATGAAATATGTAAATTATTGATCAGCCTGCACCGCTACAAAGTGTGAGTGTGTGTGTGTGTGTGTGTTCTACAGACTTTAACAGCCTCAAAGTTTTCTCAAAAATGATACAATGTTTCAGCAATTCTGAAATAGCTAGGTTGTGGTTAGTGGGAAAACACTGAATAAATTACAACACACCCACACACACACACACACACACACACACACACACACACACACACACCACACACACACACACACACACACACACACACACCCACACACACACACACCCACACACACACACACACACACACACACACACACACACACACACACACACACACACACACACACACACACACACACACACACACACACACACACAGTCCTTTTTCCTCTCACACGTTTCAAACTGTGTTTAATGAGGAGCAATGTGACACATTAGAAATGGGTACGGTAGGAGTCTCATGGTGAATAATGGGATGATGGCAATCCTTGGCTGTGAGTCCCAATGGGCACCCTATTCCCTAGGTAGTGCACTACAGAGGGATCAGGGTGTCATTTCAGAGTCTTGGTCCATAGTGTTGTATTATATAGGGAACAGGGTGCTGTATTATATAGGGAACATGGTGCTGTATTATATAGGGAACAGGGTGCTGTATTATATAGGGAACAGGGTGCTGTATTATATAGGGAACAGGGTGCTGTATTATATAGGGAACAGGGTGCTGTATTATATAGGGAACAGGGTGCTGTATTATATAGGGAACAGGGTGTTGTATTATATAGGGAACAGGGTGCTGTATTATATAGGGAACAGGGTGCTGTATTATATAGGGAACAGGGTGCTGTATTATATAGGGAACAGGGTGCTGTATTATATAGGGAACAGGGTGCTGTATTATATAGGGAACAGGGTGCTGTATTATATAGGGAACAGGGTGCTGTATTATATAGGGAACAGGGTGTTGTATTATATAGGGAACAGGGTGCTGTATTATATAGGGAACAGGGTGCTGTATTATATAGGGAACAGGGTGTTGTATTATATAGGGAACAGGGTGCTGTATTATATAGGGAACAGGGTGCTGTATTATATAGGGAACAGGGTGCTGTACAGGGTGCTTATATAGGGAACAGGGTGCTGTATTATATAGGGAACAGGGTGCTGTATTATATCGGGAACAGGGTAGTTGTATTATATAGGGAACAGGGTGTTGTATTATATAGGGAACAGGGTGTTGTATTATATAGGGAACAGGGTGTTGTATTATATAGGGAACAGCTGTGCTGTATTATATAGGGAACAGGGTGTTGTATTATATAGGGAACAGGGTGCTGTATTATATAGGGAACAGGGTGCTGTATTATATAGGGAACAGGGTGCTGTATTATATAGGGAACAGGGTGCTGTATTATATAGGGAACAGGGTGTTGTATTATATAGGGAACAGGGTGTCATTAGAGTCTTGGTGTTGTAGTATTGTATTATATAGGGAACATGGTGTTGTATTATATAGGGAACAGGGTGTTGTATTATATAGGGAACAGGGTGCTGTATTATATAGGGAACAGGGTGCTGTATTATATAGGGAACAGGGTGCTGTATTATATAGGGAACAGGGTGCTGTATTATATAGGGAACAGGGTGCTGTATTATATAGGGAACAGGGTGCCGTTTA
>NW_026283589.1:72500-82301 GCF_023373465.1 Oncorhynchus keta
TCATTCACTTTGAACTGGACTGTGTGTTTACAGGCAGTAGGGCCTGTCATCATTCACTTTGAACTGGACTGTGTGTTTACAGGCAGTAGGGCCTGTCATCATTCACTTTGAACTGGACTGTGTGTTTACAGGCAGTAGGGCCTGTCATCATTCACTTTGAACTGGACTGTGTGTTTACAGGCAGTAGGGCCTGTCATCATTCACTTTGAACTGGACTGTGTGTTTACAGGCAGTAGGGCCTGTCATCATTCACTTTGAACTGGACTGTGTGTTTACAGGTCATCAAGTAGGGCCTGTCATCATTCACTTTGAACTGGACTGTGTGTTTACAGGCAGTAGGGCCTGTCATCATTCACTTTGAACTGGACTGTGTGTTTACAGGCAGTAGGGCCTGTCATCATTCACTTTGAACTGGACTGTGTGTTTACAGGCAGTAGGGCCTGTCATCATTCACTTTGAACTGGACTGTGTGTTTACAGGCAGTAGGGCCTGTCATCATTCACTTTGAACTGGACTGTGTGTTTACAGGAAGTAGGGCCTGTCATCATTCACAGTAGGGCCTGTCATCAACTGACTGGAACTGTGTGTTTACAGGCAGTAGGGCCTGTCATCATTCACTTTGAACTGGACTGTGTGTTTACAGGCAGTAGGGCCTGTCATCATTCACTTTGAACTGGACTGTGTGTTTACAGGCAGTAGGGCCTGTCATCATTCACTTTGAACTGGACTGTGTGTTTACAGGCAGTAGGGCCTGTCATCATTCACTTTGAACTGGACTGTGTGTTTACAGGCAGTAGGGCCTGTCATCATTCACTTTGAACTGGACTGTGTGTTTACAGGCAGTAGGGCCTGTCATCATTCACTTTGAACTGGACTGTGTGTTTACAGGCAGTAGGGCCTGTCATCATTCACTTTGAACTGGACTGTGTGTTTACAGGCAGTAGGGCCTGTCATCATTCACTTTGAACTGGACTGTGTGTTTACAGGCAGTAGGGCCTGTCATCATTCACTTTGAACTGGACTGTGTGTTTACAGGCAGTAGGGCCTGCCATCATTCACTTTGAACTGGACTGTGTGTTTACAGGCAGTAGGGCCTGTCATCATTCACTTTGAACTGGACTGTGTGTTTACAGGCAGTAGGGCCTGTCATCATTCACTTTGAACTGGACTGTGTGTTTACAGGCAGTAGGGCCTGTCATCATTCACTTTGAACTGGACTGTGTGTTTACAGGCAGTAGGGCCTGTCATCATTCACTTTGAACTGGACTGTGTGTTTACAGGCAGTAGGGCCTGTCATCATTCACTTTGAACTGGACTGTGTGTTTACAGGCAGTAGGGCCTGTCATCATTCACTTTGAACTGGACTGTGTTTACAGGAAGTAGGGCCTGTCATCATTCACTTTGAACTGGACTGTGTGTTTACAGGAAGTAGGGCCTGTCATCATTCACTTTGAACTGGACTGTGTGTTTACAGGCAGTAGGGCCTGTCATCATTCACTTTGAACTGGACTGTGTGTTTACAGGCAGTAGGGCCTGTCATCATTCACTTTGAACTGGACTGTGTGTTTACAGGCAGTAGGGCCTGTCATCATTCACTTTGAACTGGACTGTGTGTTTACAGGCAGTAGGGCCTGTCATCATTCACTTTGAACTGGACTGTGTGTTTACAGGCAGTAGGGCCTGTCATCATTCACTTTGAACTGGACTGTGTGTTTACAGGAAGTAGGGCCTGTCATCATTCACTTTGAACTGGACTGTGTGTTTACAGGCAGTAGGGCCTGTCATCATTCACTTTGAACTGGACTGTGTGTTTACAGGAAGTAGGGCCTGTCATCATTCACTTTGAACTGGACTGTGTGTTTACAGGCAGTAGGGCCTGTCATCATTCACTTTGAACTGGACTGTGTGTTTACAGGCAGTAGGGCCTGTCATCATTCACTTTGAACTGGACTGTGTGTTTACAGGCAGTAGGGCCTGTCATCATTCACTTTGAACTGGACTGTGTGTTTACAGGCAGTAGGGCCTGTCATCATTCACTTTGAACTGGACTGTGTGTTTACAGGCAGTAGGGCCTGTCCTCATTCACTTTGAACTGGACTGTGTGTTTCCAGGCAGTAGGGCCTGTCATCATTCACTTTGAACTGGACTGTGTGTTTACAGGCAGAACTGGAGGGCCTGTCATCATTCATCATTCACTTTGAACTGGACTGTGTGTTTACAGGCAGTAGGGCCTGTCAACTGACTGTGTTTCATTCATCATTCATGAACTGGACTGTGTTTACAGGCAGTAGGGCCTGTTGAACTGGACTGTGTTTACAGGCAGTAGGGCCTGTCATCATTCACTTGAACTGGACTGTGTGTTTACAGGAAGTCATCATTCACTTTGAACTGGGGCCTGCTGTCATCATTCACTATGAACTGGACTGTGTGTTTACAGGCAGTAGGGCCTGTCATCATTCACGACTTGAACTGGACTGTGTGTTTACAGGCAGTAGGGCCTGTCATCATTCACTATGAACTGGACTGTGTGTTTACAGGCAGTAGGGCCTGTCATCATTCACTATGAACTGGACTGTGTGTTTACAGGCAGTAGGGCCTGTCAGTTGAGACCTGTCATCATTCACTACTGTGATTCACATTCACTTTGAACTGGTGTGTTTACAGGTCATCATTCAAGTGGAGGGCCTAGGGCCCATCATTCACTTTGAACTGGACTGTGTGTTTACAGGCAGTAGGGCCTGTCCATCATTCACTTTGAACTGGACTGGACTGTGTGTTTACAGGAAGTTGCAACAGCTCTGTCTTTAGATCATAAAAACACATTGGCCAAAAGCCCCAAAGATACACCTGAATAGATTTCTGCAGATATGTAGAACACCACGGGACTCCTCTTACATTAGGGAACTTTTACAGTCCTACTGACCTCTCTCTCTCTCTCCCTCAGTTATGAATAATACCTGGTTTGTATACCCATTGTTGTCTTAGTTAGCATTTACTGGTAGATATCATCAGTTGAAACTTCTTTCCTACACTACCGGCTACCGATGTCATTCTTCTGAGAGCTGCTCCATGCCAAAACCAGTTGAGAGCTGCTCCATGCCATAACCAGCTGAGAGCTGCTCCATGCCAAAACCAGCTGAGAGCTGCTCCATGCCAAAACCAGTTGAGAGCTGCTCCATGCCAAAACCAGCTGAGAGCTGCTCCATGCCAAAACCAGTTGAGAGCTGCTCCATGCCATAACCAGCTGAGAGCTGCTCCATGCCAAAACCAGTTGAGAGCTGCTCCATGCCAAAACCAGTTGAGAGCTGCTCCATGCCAAAACCAGTTGAGAGCTGCTCCATGCCATAACCAGCTGAGAGCTGCTCCATGCCAAAACCAGCTGAGAGTTGCTCCATGCCAAAACCAGCTGATAGCTGCTCCATGGCAAAACCAGTTGAGAGCTGCTCCATGCCAAAACCAGTTGAGAGCTGCTCCATGCCATAACCAGTTGAGAGCTGATCCATGCCAACACCAGCTGAGAGCTGCTCCATGCCAAAACCAGCTGATAGCTGCTCCATGCCAAAACCAGCTGATAGCTGCTCCATGCCAAAACCAGTTGAGAGCTGCTCCATGCCAAAACCAGCTGAGAGCTGCTCCATGCCAAAACCAGCTGAGAGCTGCTCCATGCCAAAACCAGCTGAGAGTTGCTCCATACCAAAACCAGCTGCCATAGCTGAGAGCTCCATGAGAGCTGCAAAACCAGTTGAGAGCTGCTCCATGCCAAAACCAGTTGAGTTGCTCCATGCCATAACCAGCTGAGAGCTGCTCCATGCCAAAACCAGCTGAGAGCTGCTCCATGCCAAAACCAGCTGAGAGCTGCTCCATGCCAAAACCAGCTGAGAGCTGCTCCATGCCAAAACCAGTTGAGAGCTGCTCCATGCCAAAACCATGCTCCATGCCAAAACCAGCTGAGAGCTGCTCCATGCCAAAACCAGCTGAGAGCTGCTCCATGCCAAAACCAGCTGAGAGCTGCTCCATGCCAAAACCAGCTGAGAGCTGCTCCATGCCAAAACCAGCTGAGAGCTGCTCCGTCCACCAAAACCAGTTGAGAGCTGCTCCTTAAACCCAAACCCAGCTGAGAGCTGCTCCATGCCAAAACCAGCTGAGAGCTGCTCCATGCCAAACCCAGCTGAGAGCTGCTCCATACCAAAACCAGTTGAGAGCTGCTCCATGCCAAAACCAGTTGAGAGCTGCTCCATGCCAAAAGAAGCTGAGAGCTGCTCCATGCCATAACCAGCTGAGAGCTGCTCCACGCCAAAACCAGTTGAGAGCTGCTCCATGCCAAAACAAGCTGAGAGCTGCTCCATGTTAAAACCAGCTGAGAGCTGCTCCATGCCAAAACCAGCTGAGAGCTGCTCCATGCCAAACCCAGCTGAGAGCTGTTCCGTACCAAACCCAGCTGAGAGCTGAACACTCTGGCTGCCTGCAGACAATACTCCACTGAAACTAGGCTGTGTGTGTTAATATATGTTGCCAAAAACCATGATATTTCAAAACCGTGCTTTTGCGATTGCGCAAAACCAGTTTTTTCGTGCCAAAACCAGCTGAGAGCTTTCTCTATTGTACTACATAATTGATACCAAAGTCATATACCTTCACCATACTACTTTGAAGAGAAAGTGGGCTCCATAGAGTTTAAACCTGAATATACCCTGCTCCACTACACCACTGGTCCTGTGTGTTTTACAGAAAGTGTCCTCCTCCAAAACCACGAGTGTGTTGGTATTACAGGTTGACAACCTGTCACACTGAAGGCCTATCGGTCCACCACTGAGCACACGTGTCTATAATAGATAAAGGCTGTTCAAATATTCATGTTTGAAGAAAGCTGAGAGTGTTTTATATTTGGTCTGGAGAATAGGTTTTTATGCTGAACTGAATGGAATCAGCTGAGAGCTGCTCCATTTTTTAGCTGCTCCTCTGGTCTCCGGGAAAACCAGTTGAGAGCTGTCCTCACTGCTGCTCCATGTCAAGACTGAGAGTCCTAACTGTCCAGACAACCACTGAGTCCTGCCAAAACCAGCTGAGAGCTGCTCCGTACCAAAACCAGTCAAGACTGAGTCCTGAACTGTGCCAAAACCCTGAGAGCCTTCATACAACACTGAGTCCTCACTGCTCCGCCAAAACCAGCTGAGAGCTGAGTCCTCACTGTTAATGCCAAGACAAGACTGAGTCCTCAGCTGTCCATGGTCAAGACTGAGTCCTAAGAACTGCTCGAGACAACACTGAGTCCTTACTGTCCGAGACAAGACTGAGTCCTCACTGTCCGAGACAAGACCGAGTCCTCACTGTCATAGACCGAGTCAAGACTGAGTCCTCACTGTCATAGACCAAATCAAGACTGAGTCCTCACTATCATAGACCAAATCAAGACTGAGTCCTCACTATCATAGACCAAATCAAGACTGAGTCCTCACTGTCATAGACCAAATCAAGACTGAGTCCTCACTGTTATGGTGTAATGATGGTTATATTAGTAGATGCTGTTATCTATGGTGTAATGATGGTTATATTAGTAGAGGTTGTTATGGTGTAATGATGGTTATATTAGTAGAGGCTGTTATCTATGGTGTAATGATGGTTATATTAGTAGAGGTTGTTATGGTGTAATGATGGTTATATTAGTAGAGGCTGTTATCTATGGTGTAATGATGGTTATATTAGTAGAGGCTGTTATGGTGTAATGATGGTTATATTAGTAGAGGCTGTTATCTATGGTGTAATGATGGTTATATTAGTAGAGGACTTATCTATGGTGTAATGATGGTTATATTAGTAGAGACTGTTATGGTGTAATGATGGTTATATTAGTAGACAACCTGTCACACTGGCTGTTACTGGTGTAATGATGGTTATATTAGTAGAGACTGTTATGGTGTAATGATGGTTATATTAGTAGAGGTCTGTTATGGTGTAATGATGGTTATATTAGTAGAGAGCTGTTATCTATGGTGTAATGATGGTTATATTAGTAGAGGTTGTCTATGGTGTAATGATGGTTATATTAGTAGAGGTCCTTGTTATCTATGGTGTAATGATGGTTATATTAGTAGAGACTGTTATGGTGTAATGATGGTTATATTAGTAGAGGCTGTTATCTATTGTTATGGTGTAATGATGGTTATATTAGTAGAGACTGTTATCTATGGTGTAATGATGGTTAAATTAGTAGAGACTGTTATGGTGTAATGATGGTTATATTAGTAGAGGCTGTTATGGTGTAATGATGGTTATATTAGTAGAGACTGTTATGGTGTAATGATGGTTATATTAGTAGAGACTGTTATGGTGTAATGATGGTTATATTAGTAGAGGCTGTTATCTATGGTGTAATGATGGTTATATTAGTAGAGGTTGTTATGGTGTAATGATGGTTATATTAGTAGAGGTTGTTATCTATGGTGTAATGATGGTTATATTAGTAGAGACTGTTATGGTGTAATGATGGTTATATTAGTAGAGGCTGTTATGGTGTAATGATGGTTATATTAGTAGAGACTGTTATCTATGGTGTAATGATGGTTATATTAGTAGAGGCTGTTATCTATGGTGTAATGATGGTTATATTAGTAGAGGCTGTTATCTATGGTGTAATGATGGTTATATTAGTAGAGGTTGTTATCTATGGTGTAATGATGGTTATATTAGTAGAGACTGTTATGGTGTAATGATGGTTATATTAGTAGAGGCTGTTATCTATGGTGTAATGATGGTTATATTAGTAGAGGCTGTTATCTATGGTGTAATGATGGTTATATTAGTAGAGGTTGTTATGGTGTAATGATGGTTATATTAGTAGAGGTTGTTATCTATGGTGTAATGATGGTTATATTAGTAGAGACTGTTATGGTGTAATGATGGTTATATTAGTAGAGACTGTTATGGTGTAATGATGGTTATATTAGTAGAGGCTTAAATGGTGTAATGATGGTTATATTAGTAGAGGCTGTTATGGTGTAATGATGGTTATATTAGTAGAGGCTGTTATCTATGGTGTAATGTGTAAGTGACTGTTATGGTGTAATGATGGTTATATTAGTAGAGGCTGTTATCTATGGTGTAATGATGGTTATATTAGTAGAGGCTGTTATCTATGGTGTAATGATGGTTATATTAGTAGAGGCTGTTATATGGTGTAATGATGGTTATATTAGTAGAGGTTGTTATCTATGGTGTAATGATGGTTATATTAGTAGAGACTGTTATGGTGTAATGATGGTTATATTAGTAGAGACTGTTATGGTGTAATGATGGTTATATTAGTAGAGACTGTTATGGTGTAATGATGGTTATATTAGTAGAGGTTGTTATCTATGGTGTAATGATGGTTATATTAGTAGAGACTGTTATGGTGTAATGGTGGTTATATTAGTAGAGGCTGTTATCTATGGTGTAGAGGCTGTTATCTATGGTGTAATGATGGTTATATTAGTAGAGGCTGTTATGGTGTAATGATGGTTATATTAGTAGAGGTTGTTATCTATGGTGTAATGATGGTTATATTAGTAGAGGCTGTTATGGTGTAATGATGGTTATATTAGTAGAGGCTGTTATCTATGGTGTAATGATGGTTATATTAGTGTTATCTATGGTGTAATGATGGTTATATTAGTAGAGCTTATCTATGGTGTAATGATGGTTATATTAGTAGAGGTTGTTATGGTGTAATGATGGTTATATTAGTAGAGACTGTTATGGTGTAATGATGGTTATATTAGTGGCTGTTATGGTGTAATGATGGTTATATTAGTAGAGGTTGTTATGGTGTAATGATGGTTAAATTAGTAGAGGCTGTTATCTATGGTGTAATGATGGTTATATTAGTAGAGACTGTTATGGTGTAATGATGGTTATATTAGTAGAGGCTGTTATCTATGGTGTAATGATGGTTATATTAGTAGAGGCTGTTATGGTGTAATGATGGTTATATTAGTAGACGCTGTTATCTATGGTGTAATGATGGTTATATTAGTAGAGACTGTTATGGTGTAATGATGGTTATATTAGTAGAGGTTGTTATGGTGTAATGATGGTTATATTAGTAGAGGTTGTTATGGTGTAATGATGGTTATATTAGTAGAGGCTGTTATCTATGGTGTAATGATGGTTATATTAGTAGAGACTGTTATCTATATGATGGTTATGATGGTTATAGAGGCTGTTATGGTGTAATGATGGTTATATTAGTAGAGGCTGTTATCTATGGTGTAATGATGGTTATATTAGTAGAGACTGTTATGGTGTAATGATGGTTATATTAGTAGAGACTGTTATGGTGTAATGATGGTTATATTAGTAGAGGCTGTTATCTGGTGTAATGATGGTTATATTAGTAGAGGCTGTTATCTATGGTGCAATGATGGTTATATTAGTAGGTGTAATGATGGTTATATTAGTAGAGGGGTTGTTATGGTGTAATGATGGTTATATTAGTAGAGGTTGTTATCTATGGTGTAATGATGGTTATATTAGTAGAGACTATTTATGGTGTAATGATGGTTATATTAGTAGAGACTGTTATGTGTGTAATGATGGTTATAGTAGAGACTGCTATTATAGGTTGTAATGATGGTTATATTAGTGAGGCTGTAAATGGTGTAATGATGGTTATATTGGTAGAGGCTGTTATCTGTGGTGTAATGATGATTTATATATTAGTAGAGCTGTTATGGTGTAATGATGGTTATATTAGTAGAGGCTGTTATCTATGGTGTAATGATGGTTTCCATATTAGTAGAGTTTATCTGTTATGGTGCAATGGTGGGTGTAAACCAAATAGGATTTCACACAATAGTAAGGCTGTTATCTATGTTGTAATGATGGTTATATTAGTAGAGACTATTTATGGTGTAATGATGGTTATATTAGTAGAGGTTGTTATCTATGGTGTAATGATGGTTATAGTAGTAGAGACTGTTATGGTGTAATGGTGGTTATATTAGTAGAGGCTGTTATGGTGTAATGATGGTTATATTAGTAGAGACTGTTATTGGTGTAATGATGGTTATATTAGTAGAGACTGTTATGGTGTAATGATGGTTATATTAGTAGAGGTTGTTATGGTGTAATGATGGTTATATTAGTAGAGGCTGTTATGGTGTAATGATGGTTATATTAGTAGAGGTTGTTATGGTGTAATGATGGTTATATTAGTAGAGGCTGTTATCTATGGTGTAATGATGGTTATATTAGTAGAGGCTGTTATCTATGGTGTAATGATGGTTATATTAGTAGAGGCTGTTATGGTGTAATGATGGTTATATTAGTAGAGGCTGTTATCTATGGTGTAATGATGGTTATATTAGTAGAGGTTGTTATCTATGGTGTAATGATGGTTATATTAGTAGAGGTTGTTATCTATGGTGTAATGATGGTTATATTAGTAGAGGCTGTTATCTATGGTGCAATGATGGTTATATTAGTAGAGGTTGTTATCTATGGTGTAATGATGGTTATATTAGTAGAGGTTGTTATGGTGTAATGATGGTTATATTAGTAGAGGTTGTTATCTATGGTGTAATGATGGTTATATTAGTAGAGACTGTTATGGTGTAATGATGGTTATATTAGTAGGTGCTGTTATCTATGGTGTAATGATGGTTATATTAGTAGAGGCTGTTATCTATGGTGTAATGATGGTTATATTGGTAGAGACTGTTTTGGTGTAATGAAGCACACACACACACACACACACACTCACACTCACACTCACACACACACACACACCTCTGAGCGCGTCTCTCTAGCTGGTGGGGTTCTTTG
>NW_026283590.1:0-7500 GCF_023373465.1 Oncorhynchus keta
TGGATGGACTCTGGGGGGAGAGAAGAGAGAGATGGTTGGATGGACTCTGGGGGAGAGATGGTTGGAGAGAGAGAGAGAGATGGTTGGATGGACTCTGGGGGAGAAGAGAGAGAGATGGTTGGATGGACTCTGGGAGAGAGAGAGAGATGGTTGGATGGACTCTGGGGAAGAGAGAGATGGTTGGATGGACTCTGGGGAGAGAGAGAGAGAGAGAGATGGTTGGATGGACTCTGGGGAGAGAGAGAGAGAGATGGTTGGATGGACTCTGGGGGGAGAAGAGAAGAGAGAGATGGTTGGATGGACTCTGGGGGAGAGAAGAGAGAGAGAGAGATGGTTGGATGGACTCTGGGGGAGAGAAGGGAGATGGTTGGATGGACTCTGGGGAGAGAGAGAGAGAGATGGTTGGATGGACTCTGGGGGAGAGAAGAGAGAGAGAGATGGTTGGATGGACTCTGGGGGGGAGAGAGAGAGAGAGAGAGATGGTTGGATGGACTCTGGGGGAGAGAAGAGAGAGATGGTTGGATGGACTCTGGGGAGAGGGGAGGGGGAGAGAGAGAGAGATGGTTGGATGGACTCTGGGGGAGAGAAGAGAGAGAGAGATGGTTGGGAGAAGAGAGATGGTTGGATGGACTCTGGGGAGAGAGAGAGAGAGAGATGGTTGGATGGACTCTGGGGGAGAGAAGAGAGAGATGGTTGGATGGACTCTGGGGGAGAGAGAATGGACTCTGGGGGAGAGAGAGAGATGGTTGGATGGACTCTGGGGAGAGAAGAGAGAGATGGTTGGATGGACTCTGGGGGAGAGAGAGAAGAGAGATGGTTGGATGGACTCTGGGGAGAGAAGAGAGAGAGAGATGGTTGGATGGACTCTGGGGGGAGAAGAGAGAGAGATGGTTGGATGGACTCTGGGGGAGGAGAGAAGAGAGAGATGGTTGGATGGACTCTGGGGGAGAGAGAGAAGAGAGAGATGGTTGGATGGACTCTGGGGAGAGAAGAGAGAGATGGTTGGATGGACTCTGGGGGAGAGAAGAGAGAGAGAGAGATGGTTGGATGGACTCTGGGGGGAGAGAAGAGAGAGAGAGAGAGATGGTTGGATGGACTCTGGGGGAGAGAAGAGAGAGATGGTTGGATGGACTCTGGGGGAGAGAAGAGAGAGATGGTTGGATGGAGAGAGATGGTTGGATGGACTCTGGGGGAGAGAGAGAGAGAGAGATGGTTGGATGGACTCTGGGGGAGAGAGAGAGAGAGAGATGGTTGGATGGACTCTGGGGAGAGAAGAGAGAGATGGTTGGATGGACTCTGGGGGAGAGAAGAGAGAGATGGTTGGATGGACTCTGGGGGAGAGAAGAGAGAGATGGTTGGATGGACTCTGGGGGAGGGGAGAAGAGAGATGGTTGGATGGAGAGAGATGGTTGGATGGACTCTGGGGGAGAGAAGAGAGAGATGGTTGGATGGACTCTGGGGGAGAGAGAGAGATGGTTGGATGGACTCTGGGGGAGAGAAGAGAGAGAGATGGTTGGATGGACTCTGGGGGGAGAGAAGAGAGAGAGAGATGGTTGGATGGACTCTGGGGGGAGAGAAGAGAGAGAGAGAGATGGTTGGAGGGACTCTGGGGAGAGAAGAAGAGAGAGATGGGGGGATGGGCTCTGGGGGGGGAGAGAAGAGAGAGTGAGAGATGGTTGGATGGACTCTGGGGGGAGAGAAGAGAGAGAGATGGTTGGATGGACTCTGGGGGGGAAGAGAGAGATGGTTGGATGGACTCTGGGGAGAGAAGAGAGAGATGGTTGGATGGACTCTGGGGAGAGAAGAGAGAGAGAGATGGTTGGATGGACTCTGGGGGGAGAGAAGAGAGAGATGGTTGGATGGACTCTGGGGGGAGAGAAGAGAGAAATGGTTGGATGGACTCTGGGGGGGGAGAAGAGAGAGATGGTTGGATGGACTCTGGGGAGAGAAGAGAGAGATGGTTGGATGGACTCTGGGGGGAGAAGAGAGAGATGGTTGGATGGACTCTGGGGGAGAGAAGAGAGAGAGATGGTTGGATGGACTCTGGGGGAGAGAGAGAGAGAGATGGTTGGATGGACTCTGGGGGAGAGAAGAGAGAGATGGTTGGATGGACTCTGGGGGAGAGAAGAGAGAGAGAGAGATGGTTGGATGGACTCTGGGGGAGAGAGAGAGAGAGATGGTTGGATGGACTCTGGGGGAGAGAAGAGAGAGATGGTTGGATGGACTCTGGGGAGATGGACTCTGGGGAGAGAAGAGAGAGATGGTTGGATGGACTCTGGGGGGAGAAGAGAGAGATGGTTGGATGGACTCTGGGGGAGAGAGAGAGAGATGGTTGGATGGACTCTGGGGGAGAGAAGAGAAGAGAGAGATGGTTGGATGGACTCTGGGGGGGAGAGAGAGATGGTTGGATGGAGAGAAGAGAGATGGTTGGATGGACTCTGGGGGAGAGAAGAGAGAGATGGTTGGATGGACTCTGGGGAGAGAGAGAGAGAGAGATGGTTGGATGGACTCTGGGGGAGAGAAGAGAGAGATGGTTGGATGGACTCTGGGGGAGAGAAGAGAGAGAGATGGTTGGATGGACTCTGGGGGAGAGAAGAGAGAGAGATGGTTGGATGGACTCTGGGGGAGAGAAGAGAGATGGTTGGATGGACTCTGGGGGGGAGAGAGAAGAGAGAGATGGTTGGATGGACTCTGGGGGGGAGAGAGAAATGGGAGAGAATGGTTGGATGGACTCTGGAGATGGTTGGATGGACTCTGGGGGAGAGAAGAGAGAGATGGTTGGATGGACTCTGGGGGAAGAGAAGAGAGAGATGGTTGGATGGACTCTGGGGAGAGAAGAGAGAAATGGTTGGATGGACTCTGGGGAGAGAGAGAGAGAGATGGTTGGATGGACTCTGGGGGGAGAGAGAAGAGAGAGATGGTTGGATGGACTCTGGGGGAGAGAAGATGGACTCTGGGGAGAGAAGAGAGATGGTTGGATGGACTCTGGGGGGGAGAGAGAGAGAGAGATGGTTGGATGGACTCTGGGGGAGAGAAGAGAGAGATGGTTGGATGGTGGGGGAGAGAAGAGAGAGATGGTTGGATGGACTCTGGGGGAGAGAGAGAGAGAGAGAGATGGTTGGATGGACTCTGGGGGAGAGAAGAAGAGAGAGAGATGGTTGGATGGACTCTGGGGGAGAGAAGAGAGAGATGGTTGGATGGACTCTGGGGAGAGAAAGAGAGATGGTTGGATGGACTCTGGGGGAGAGAAGAGATGGTTGGATGGACTCTGGGGGAGGAAGGGAGAGAGATGGTTGGATGGACTCTGGGGGAGAGAAGAGAGATGGTTGGATGGACTCTGGGGAGAGAAGAGAGATGGTTGGATGGAGAGAAGAGAGAGATGGTTGGATGGACTCTGGGGGAGAGAAGAGAGGGAGATGGTTGGATGGACTCTGGGGGAGAGAAGAGAGAGATGGTTGGATGGACTCTGGGGGGGAGAGAAGAGAGAGATGGTTGGATGGACTCTGGGGGAGAGAGAGAGAGAGATGGTTGGATGGACTCTGGGGGGAGAGAAGAGAGAGATGGTTGGATGGACTCTGGGGGAGAGAAGAGAGAGATGGTTGGATGGACTCTGGGGGAGAGAGAGAGAGAGAGATGGTTGGATGGACTCTGGGGGGAGAGAAGAGAGAGAGATGGTTGGATGGACTCTGGGGAGAGAAGAGAGAGAGAGAGATGGTTGGATGGACTCTGGGGAGAGAAGAGAGAGAGAGATGGTTGGATGGACTCTGGGGGGAGAGAAGAGAGAAATGGTTGGATGGACTCTGGGGGAGAGAGAGAGAGAGAGATGGTTGGATGGACTCTGGGGGAGAAAGAGAGAGATGGTTGGATGGACTCTGGGGGGGAGAGAAGGGAGATGGTTGGATGGACTCTGGGGGAGAGAGAGAGATGGTTGGATGGACTCTGGGGAGAGAAGAGAGAGAGAGATGGTTGGATGGACTCTGGGGAGAAGAGAGAGATGGTTGGATGGACTCTGGGGGAGAGAAGAGAGAGATGGTTGGATGGACTCTGGGGAGAGAAGAGAGAGATGGGGAGAGAAGAGAGAGAGAGAGATGGTTGGATGGACTCTGGGGGGAGAGAAGAGAGAGATGGTTGGATGGACTCTGGGGGGGAGAGAGAGAGATGGTTGGATGGACTCTGGGGGGAGAGAAGAGAGAGATGGTTGGATGGACTCTGGGGGGGAGAGAAGAGAGAGATGGTTGGATGGACTCTGGGGGGAGAGAAGAGAGAGATGGTTGGATGGACTCTGGGGAGAGAAGAGAGAGATGGTTGATGGACTCTGGGGGAGAGAAGAGAGAGATGGTTCTGGGGGAGAGAGAGAGAGAGAGAGAGATGGTTGGATGGACTCTGGGGGGAGAGAAGAGAGAGATGGTTGGATGGACTCTGGGGGGAGAGAAGAGAGAGATGGTTGGATGGACTCTGGGGGAGAGAAGAGAGAGAGATGGTTGGATGGACTCTGGGGGAGAGAAGAGAGAGATGGTTGGATGGACTCTGGGGGAGAGAAGAGAGAGATGGTTGGATGGACTCTGGGGAGAATGGTTGGATGGAGAGAGAGAGAGAGATGGTTGGATGGACTCTGGGGGAGAGAAGAGAGAGATGGTTGGATGGACTCTGGGGGAGAGAAGAGAGAGATGGTTGGATGGACTCTGGGGAGAGAAGAGAGATGGTTGGATGGACTCTGGGGAGAGAGAGAGAGAGAGAGATGGTTGGATGGACTCTGGGGGAGAGAAGAGAGAGATGGTTGGATGGACTCTGGGGGAGAGAAGAGAGATGGTTGGATGGACTCTGGGGGAGAGAAGAGAGATGGTTGGATGGACTCTGGGGAGAGAGAGAGAGAGAGATGGTTGGATGGACTCTGGGGAGAGAAGAGAGAGATGGTTGGATGGACTCTGGGGGAGAGAAGAGAGAGAGATGGTTGGATGGACTCTGGGGAGAGATGGTTGGATGGACTCTGGGGGAGAGAGAGAGATGGTTGGATGGACTCTGGGGGAGAGAAGAGAGAGATGGTTGGATGGAGAGAGATGGTTGGATGGACTCTGGGGAGAGAAGAGAGAAATGGTTGGATGGACTCTGGGGAGAGAAGAGAGAGAGAGAGATGGTTGGATGGACTCTGGGGGAGAGAGAGAGAGAGAGATGGTTGGATGGACTCTGGGGAGAGAAGAGAGAGATGGTTGGATGGACTCTGGGGGAGAGAAGAGAGAGATGGTTGGATGGACTCTGGGGGAGAGAAGAGAGATGGTTGGATGGACTCTGGGGGAGAGAAGAGAGATGGTTGGATGGACTCTGGGGGGAGAGAAGAGAGATGGTTGGATGGACTCTGGGGAGAGAAGAGAGAGAGATGGTTGGATGGACTCTGGGGGAGAAGAAGAGAGAGAGATGGTTGGATGGACTCTGGGGGAGAAGAGAGAGAGATGGTTGGATGGACTCTGGGGGAGAGAAGAGAGAGAGATGGTTGGATGGACTCTGGGGGAGAGAGATGGTTGGAGAGAGAGAGAGAGATGGTTGGATGGACTCTGGGGGAGAGAAGAGAGAGATGGTTGGATGGACTCTGAAGGGGATGGTTGGATGGACTCTGGGGGAGAGAGAGAGATGGTTGGATGGACTCTGGGGAGAGAAGAAGAGAGAGAGATGGTTGGATGGACTCTGGGGGAGAGAAGAGAGAGATGGTTGGATGGACTCTGGGGGAGAGAAGAGAGAGAGAGAGATGGTTGGATGGACTCTGGGGGGAGAGAAGAGAGAGATGGTTGGATGGACTCTGGGGGAGGGAGAGAAGAGAGATGGTTGGATGGACTCTGGGGAGAGAGAAGAGAGAGATGGTTGGATGGACTCTGGGGAGAGAGAGAGAGAGAGAGATGGTTGGATGGACTCTGGGGGAGAGAAGAGAGAGAGATGGTTGGATGGACTCTGGGGGGAGAAGAGAGAGAGAGAGATGGTTGGATGGACTCTGGGGGGAGAGAAGAGAGAGAGAGAGATGGTTGGATGGACTCTGGGGAGAAGAAGAGAGGATGGTTGGATGGACTCTGGGGGGGAGAGAAGAGAGATGGTTGGATGGACTCTGGGGGAGAGAAGAGAGATGGTTGGATGGACTCTGGGGGGGAGAGAGAGAGATGGTTGGATGGACTCTGGGGGAGAGAGAGAGATGGTTGGATGGACTCTGGGGGGGAGAGAAGAGAGAGATGGTTGGATGGACTCTGGGGAGAGAAGAGAGAGATGGTTGGATGGACTCTGGGGAGAAGAAGAGAGAGATGGTTGGATGGACTCTGGGGGAGAGAAGAGAGAGATGGTTGGATGGACTCTGGGGGAGAGAAGAGAGAGATGGTTGGATGGACTCTGGGGGGAGAGAAGAGAGAGAGATGGTTGGATGGACTCTGGGGAGAGAGAAGAGAGAGAGATGGTTGGATGGACTCTGGGGAGAAGAAGAGGATGGTTGGATGGACTCTGGGGGGGGAAGAGAAGAGAGAGATGGTTGGATGGACTCTGGGGGAGAAGAAGAGAGAGAGATGGTTGGATGGACTCTGGGGGAGAGAAGAGAGAGATGGTTGGATGGACTCTGGGGGGAGAGAAGAGAGATGGTTGGAGATGGTTGGATGGACTCTGGGGGGAGAGAAGAGAGAGATGGTTGGATGGACTCTGGGGGAGAGAAGAGAGAGATGGATGAGTTGGATGGACTCTGGGGGAGAGAAGAGAGAGATGGTTGGATGGACTCTGGGGGAGAGAAGAGAGAAATGGTTGGATGGACTCTGGGGAGAGAGAGAGAGAGATGGTTGGATGGACTCTGGGGAGAGAAGAGAGAAATGGTTGGATGGACTCTGGGGGAGAGAAGAGAGAGATGGTTGGATGGACTCTGGGGGAGAGAAGAGAGAGATGGTTGGATGGACTCTGGGGAGAGAAGAGAGAAATGGTTGGATGGACTCTGGGGAGAGAGAGAGAAGACTCTGGGGGAGAGAAGAGAGATGGTTGGATGGACTCTGGGGGGAGAGAAGAGAGAGATGGTTGGATGGACTCTGGGGGAGAGAGAGAGAGAGAGAGAGATGGTTGGATGGACTCTGGGGGAGAGAAGAGAGAGATGGTTGGATGGACTCTGGGGAGAGAGAAGAGAGAGAGATGGTTGGATGGACTCTGGGGAGAGAAGAGAGATGGTTGGATGGACTCTGGGGGGAGAGAGAGAGAAATGGTTGGATGGACTCTGGGGGAGAAGAGAGAGATGGTTGGATGGACTCTGGGGGAGAGAGAGAGAAATGGTTGGATGGAGAAGAAAGAGAAATGGTTGGATGGACTCTGGGGAGAGAAGAGAGAAATGGTTGGATGGACTCTGGGGGGAGAGAAGAGAGAAATGGTTGGATGGACTCTGGGGAGAGAAGAGAGAGAGAGAGATGGTTGGATGGACTCTGGGGAGAAGAGAGAGATGGTGGGGAGAGAGAGATGGTTGGATGGACTCTGGGGGGAGAGAAGAGAGAAATGGTT
>NW_026283590.1:15000-22500 GCF_023373465.1 Oncorhynchus keta
GTGTGTGTGTGTGTGTGTGTGTGTGTTGTCGTATCATGAGTGGTTAGATATGCCACTCTAGTGCTCTCTGTCTCGTGCGGGATTGTTGATCTAGGTCAGAGTCTACACACACACACACACACACACACAACCACGCTGCATTAATCAGTGTCTTGTTGGTTTATTTAAAAACAGGTTTATATTCCGTTACTGGAAAGAGGATGCTCCACAAGCCATTATAAACTGGGTGGTTCGAGCCCTGAATGCTGATTAGCTGACAGCCGTGGTATATCAGACTGTATACCACGGGTATGACGAAACATTTATTTTTACTGCTCTAATTACGTTGGTAAACAGTTTATAACAGCAATAAGGCTGCCAGGGGTTTGCTGGTATAGGCCACGTTGACACTGGACTGTCACTAAAACAGCCCTTAGCCGTGGACACTGGACTGTCACTGGAAACAGGAACTGTACCACACTGGACCCTCAGGCCTTATTGATTAACACTGGACTGTCACTGGAAACAGGAAGCTGTAAAAGCCAGTAGACACTGGACTGTCACTGGAAACAGGAAGCTGTAAAAGCCAGTAGACACTGGACTGTCACTGGAAACAGGAAGCTGTAAAAGCCAGTAGACACTGGACTGTCACTGGAAACAGGAAGCTGTAAAAGCCTATAGACACTGACACTGGACTGTCACTGGAAACAGGAAGCTGTAAAAGCCTATAGACACTGGACTGTCACTGGAAACAGGAAGCTGTAAAAGCCTATAGACACTGGACTGTCACTGGAAACAGGAAGCTGTAAAAGCCTATAGACACTGGACTGTCACTGGAAACAGGAAGCTGTAAAAGCCAGGAGACACTGGACTGTCACCAACAGAAGTAGAAGCAGGAAATGATCTCATTAAACAAACATCTCCATCGGTTCTTCTCGCTTTCAACATTGAAGCATTGCATTGCCATCAAATGGGCTGTGACATTATACTGACAAAAGACAAAGAGTTCAAACTGGATCATTTTGTGTGTGTGTGTGTGTGTGTGTGTGTGTGTGTGTGTGTGTGTGTGTGTGTGTGTGTGTGTGTGTGTGTGTGTGTGTGTGTGTGTGTGTGTGTGTGTGTGTGTGTGTGTGTGTGTGTGTGTGTGTGTGTGTACAGTATTGTAGATTAGGGAAGCTAATGGTTCAGTAGAAGAAGATGAAGTAAAGGGTCATTATGAGGCCTCAGAATTAAATAAAAGAGTCATTATAGAGATGAGCTCGTGTTGGCCTTCAGAATTAAATAACAATTGATCTGTCCCTGTTACCACAGAATCATACTACACACACACACACACACACACACACACACACACACACACACACACACACACTAACCTGTTATAAGACAGACCTCAGTACACACTGTTATACACACACACACACTATTGATTTGGTGTGGTTTATTTATTTTCGTGTTGGCCTTATTGCATTAGTGGCCGTGGGATAGTTGATTGCCTCTTCTCCCTGATCCATCAGAGGTGTCTGTGAGTGTGAGTGAGTGAGTGTGTGTGTGCTGAACGTGTGCATTTAGGGACCACAGAATCATACTATTTCAATCTAAGAAGGCCGGGTCTTGAAAAGAGAGGGATCTCCTCCTGAAGAGAAGCTCTGTCCGAGATGGAAGGTTTGGAGTAATATGAGGATGGAGATTAGAGATCCCATATATTGATGGTCTACTCAGAGACACTGTTATTACACACAGACCTCAGACCTCAGTACTCAGTACTAACCTGTTATAACACAGTCAGTATAACACACACAGACCTCAGTACTAACCTGTTATAACACACAGACCTCAGTACTAACCTGTTATTACACACACAGACCTCAGTACTAACCTGTTATAACACACAGACCTCAGTACTAACCTGTTATAACACACACAGACCTCAGTACTAACCTGTTATAACACACAGACCTCAGTACTAACCTGTTATAACACACAGACCTCAGTACTAATCTGTTATAACACACAGACCTCAGTACTAATCTGTTATAACCTGTTATAACACACAGACCTCAGTACTAACCTGTTATAACACACAGACCTCAGTACTAACCTGTTATAACACACAGACAGTACTAACCTGTTATAACACACACAGACCTCAGTACTAACCTGTTATAACACAGACCTCAGTACTAACCTGTTATAACACACAGACCTCAGTACTAACCTGTTATAACACACAGACCTCAGTACTAACCTGTTATAACACACAGACCTCAGTACTAACCTGTTATAACACACATACCTCAGTACTAACCTGTTATTACACACACAGACCTCAGTACTAACCTGTTATAACACACAGACCTCAGTACTAACCTGTTATTACACACACAGACCTCAGTACTAACCTGTTATAACACACAGACCTCAGTACTAATCTGTTATAACACACAGACCTCAGTACTAACCTGTTATAACACACAGACCTCAGTACTAACCTGTTATAACACACAGACCTCAGTACTAACCTGTTATAACACACAGACCTCAGTACTAACCTGTTATAACACACACAGACCTCAGTACTAACCTGTTATAACACAGACCTCAGTACTAACCTCAGAGTACTAACCTGTTATAACACAGACCTCAGTACTAACCTGTTATAACACAGACCTCAGTACTAACCTGTTATAACACAGACCTCAGTACTAACCTGTTATAACACAGACCTCAGTACTAACCTGTTATAACACAGACCTCAGTACTAACCTGTTATAACACACAGACCTCAGTACTAACCTGTTATAACACAGACCTCAGTACTAACCTGTTATAACACAGACCTCAGTACTAACCTGTTATAACCAGTTATAACACACAGACCTCAGTACTAACCTGTTATAACACACAGACCTCAGTACTAACCTGTTATAACACACAGACCAGTACTAAGTACTAACCTGTTATAACACACAGACCTCAGTACTAACCTGTTATAACACACAGACCTCAGTACTAACCTGTTATAACACAGACCTCAGTACTAACCTGTTATAACACACAGACCTCAGTACTAACCTGTTATAACACACAGACCTCAGTACTAACCTGTTATAACACACAGACCTCAGTACTAACCTGTTATAACACACAGACCTCAGTAACTGTTATAACACAACCTCAGTACTAACCTGTTATTACACAGACCTCAGTACTAACCTGTTATAACACAGACCTCAGTACTAACTGTTATAACACAGTTATAACCACACAGACCTCAGTACTAACCTGTTATAACACAGACCTCAGTACTAACCTGTTATAAACACACAGATAGTACTAACCTGTTATAACACAGACCTCAGTACTAACCTGTTATAACACACAGACCTCAGTACTAACCTGTTATATCACACAGACCACTGTTATAACACAGACCTCAGTACTAACCTGTTATAACACACAGACCTCAGTACTAACCTGTTATAACACACAGACCTCAGTACTAACCTGTTATAAACACAGACCTCAGTACTAACCTGTTATAACACACAGACCTCAGTACTAACCTGTCATAAAGTGCTAAAACCCACCATCTCTCTTTCCTGACCTCTGCGTATTAGACAACTTCACATCAATCACGTTGAGGTGGATCTAGTTATGATAATATCTAACTCTTCAGCAGCCAATCAGTGACATTAGCTGGTTTATTAATTGAGTTGGAGGATAAACCAGCGCTGGTTGTGTGAGGGGCCTCAGTACAGTGGTATTCCAGCCACTCGGGGCCACTGGGGTTCCCATGGGAACTAACACAGACAGGTTAGAGTGGAGTTTTGTAAGAGGAAGAAAACTAACCAGAACAGTGTAATCGTGGAAGAAAACTAACCAGTCATGGTCACAGTCCAGTTAACTGATGTTACATCGTGTTGTCATGGTCACAGTCCAGTTAACTGATGTTACATTGTGTTGTCATGGTCACAGTCCAGTTAACTGATGTTACATCGTGTTGTCATGGTTACAATCCAGTTAACTGATGTTACATCGTGTTGTCATGGTCACAGTCCAGTTAACTGATGTTACATCGTGTTGTCATAGTTACAATCCAGTTAACTGATGTTACATCGTGTTGTCATGGTCACAGTCCAGTTAACTGATGTTACATCGTGTTGTCATGGTCACAGTCCAGTTAACTGATGTTACATCGTGTTGTCATGGTCACAGTCCAGTTAACTGATGTTACATCGTGTTGTCATGGTTACAATCCAGTTAATAATAATAATAATAATATATGCCATTTAGCAGACGCTTTTATCCAAAGCGACTAGTTAACTGATGTTACATCGTGTTGTCATGGTCACAGTCCAGTTAACTGATGTTACATCGTGTTGTCATGGTCACAGTCCAGTTAACTGATGTTACATCGTGTTGTCATGGTCACAGTCCAGTTAACTGATGTAACATGGTGTTGTCATGGTTACAATCCAGTTAACTGATGTTACATCGTGTTGTCATGGTTACAATCCAGTTAACTGATGTTACATAGTGTTGTCATTGTTACAATCAACTGCTGTTGCATTGTGTTGTCATGGTTACAGTCCAGTTAACTGATGTTACATTGTGTTGTCATGGTTACAGCCCAGTTAACTGATGTTACATTGTGTTGTCATGGTTACAATCCAGTTAACTGATGTTACATAGTGTTGTCATGGTTACAGTCAACTGCTGTTGCATTGTGTTGTCATGAATACAGTCCAGTTAATCGATGTTACATCGTGTTGTTATGGTTACAGTCCAGTTAAGTGCTGTTAAATCATTATGTCATGGTTAAAGTCCAGTTAACTGCTGTTACATTAAGTTGTCATGGTTACAGTCCAGTTAAGTGCTGTTACATCGTGTTGTCATGATTACAGTCAACAGCTGTTGCTTTGTGTTGTCATTGTTACACTCTCTCCCTGACCCCTCTCTCTCTCTCGCTCTCTCTGAACCCTCTCACTCCTCTCTCCCTCATCATTATCTCTGTCTCTCTGTCGCTCTCTCTCATATTTCTCTCTGACCTCTCTCCCCTCTCTCCTCTCTCCCACCTATCTCCTCCTCCCTCTCCCCCGCCCCCGCCCCCCCTCTCCTCTCTCCCACCTATCTCCTCCTCCCCTCTCCCCACCCCCCCCTCCTCTCTCCCACCTATCTCCTCCTCCCTCTCCCCTGGCCCCCTCTCCTCTTCCCTCTCCCCTGGCCCCCCTCTCCTCTCTCCCACCTATCTCCTCCTCCCTCTCCCCCGCCCCCCTCTCCTCTCTCCCACCTATCTCCTCCTCCCTCTCCCCCTCCTCTCTCCCCCTCTCCTCTCTCCCCCTATCTCCCTCCCCACCCTCCTCCTCCCTCTCTCCCCCCCCTATCCCCTCCCCTCCTCTCTCCCACCTATCTCCTCCTCCCTCTCTCTCTCTCTAGTCCAGACTGTGTAGGTTCTGTGATGAAGACAGATGAGGAACAGTATAAACAGACTCCAGCTCTTTCATCCCTCATCAAACTATTAATTCACGCCTACCGACGGTTCCTACACACACACGCACGCACGCACGCACGCACGCACGCACGCACGCACACACACACACACACACACACACACACACACACACACACACACACACACACACACACACACACACACACACACACACACACACACACACACACACACACACACACACTCGAGCACACACTTGCATTAACTCCCACTTAAATGCGGATGCACTGAAATGAAAACTCTCACAAGACACACACACACTCACTCACTCACACACACACACACACTAGGTGTTTTATGAATATTAATGTGGTTTTGATAACTCCCTCCATTCTCATTCCCAGCTAACTCGTTACATGGTTCAGCCTGATTAAAACCAATCATTTACATAATTAACATATGGTTCTACTTCTATCCCTTAATATGCTAAACACCTCTCCTCTCCTCCCCTTCTCTCCTCGCCCCCCTTCCCCTCTCCTGTGATCTCCCCTCCTCTTCTTCTCTCTCCTCTCCTCTCATCCCCTCTCCTTTCCACTCCTTTCCTCTCCTTTCCCCTTCTCTCTCTTCTCCTTTCCTCTCCTCTCCTTCTCTCTCCTCTCCTCTCCTCTCCTCTCCTCTCCTCTCCTCTCCTCTCCTCTCCTCTCTCTCTCCTTTCCTCTCCTCTCTCTCCTCTCTCTTCTCCTTTCCTCTCCTCTCTCTTCTCCTTTCCTCTCCTCTCCTTCTCTTTCCACTCCTTTCCTCTCCTCTCCCCTTCTCTCTCCTCTACTCTGCTTCTCTCTCATTTCCACTGCTTTCCCCTCCTCTCCCCTCCTCTCTATTCACCTCTCCTCTCCTCTCCTCTCCTCTCCTCTCCTCTCATCCCCTCTCCTTTCCACTCCTTTCCACTCCTTTCCTCTCCTTTCCCCTTCTCTCTCTTCTCCTTTCCTCTCCTCTCCTCTCTCTTCTCCTTTCCTCTCCTCTCCTTCTCTTTCCACTGCTTTCCCCTCCTCTCCCCTCCTCTCCCCCTCCCCTCCTCTCCTCTCCCCTCCCCTCTCCTCTCCTCTCCTCACCTCTCCCCTCCCCTCCTCTCCTCTCCTCTCCTCACCTCTCCCCTCCTCCTCTCCTTGGCTCCATCCTTCCTGGTGTCAACGGTATAGGCTGGTGGCGGTGGTGGAATAGTGTGGAGAATGTTTTAAGATATTAAGTCCCCCGAAATATTCAGAGTGTTCTGGAGGCAAAGGGGGGTCCGACCCAGTACAAGATGGGTATACCTAACAAACTGTCCGGGTACTAGATGAGTATACCTAATAAACTGTCCTGGTACTAGATGGCCGTACCTAATAAACTGTCTTGGTACTAGATGTGTGTACCTAATAAACTGTCTGGGAACTAGATGAGTATACCTAATAAACTGTCCTGGTACTAGATGGCCGTACCTAATAAACTGTCTTGGTACTAGATGTGTGTACCTAATAAACTGTCTGGGAACTAGATGAGTATACCTAATAAACTGTCCTGGTACTAGATGGCTGTACCTAATAAACTGTCCTGGTACTAGATGTGTGTACCTAATAAACTGTCCTGGTACTAGATGGCTGTACCTAATAAACTGTCCTGGTACTAGATGGCTGTACCTAATAAACTGTCTGGGAACTAGATGAGTATACCTAATAAACTGTCCTGGTACTAGATGGCTGTACCTAATAAACTGTCCTGGTACTAGATGGCTGTACCTAATAAACTGTCCTGGTACTAGATGGCTGTACCTAATAAACTGTCCTGGTACTAGATGGCTGTACCTAATAAACTGTCCTGGTACTAGATGGCTGTACCTAATACACTGTCCTGGTACTAGATGGCTGTACCTAATAAACTGTCCTGGTACTAGATGGCTGTACCTAATAAACTGGCCTGGTACTAGATGGCTGTACCTAATAAACTGTCCTGGTACTAGATGGCTGTACCTAATAAACTGTCCTGGTACTAGATGGCTGTACCTAATAAACTGTCCTGGTACTAGATGGCTC
>NW_026283590.1:27500-32500 GCF_023373465.1 Oncorhynchus keta
CCATCTCCCTCTCTCATTACCTTCTCTCTCATTACCTTCTCTCTCCATCTCCCTCTCTCTCATCTCCCTCTCTCTCATTACCTTCTCTCTCCATCTCCCTCTCTCTCATTACCTTCTCTCTCCATCTCCCTCTCTCTCATTACCTTCTCTCTCCATCTCCCTCTCTCTCATTACCTTCTCTCTCATTACCTTCTCTCTCCATCTCCCTCTCTCTCCATCTCCCTCTCTCTCATTACCTTCTCTCTCCATCTCCCTCTCTCTCATTACCTTCTCTCTCCATCTCCCTCTCTCTCATTACCTTCTCTCTCCATCTCCCTCTCTCTCATTACCTTCTCTCTCCATCTCCCTCTCTCTCATTACCTTCTCTCTCAATCTCCCTCTCTCTCATTACTTTCTCTCTCATTACCTTCTCTCTCCATCTCCTCTCTCTCAATCTCCTCTCTCTCATTACCTTCTCTCTCCATCTCCCTCTCTCTCATTACCTTCTCTCTCCATCTCCCTCTCTCTCATTACCTTCTCTCTCCATCTCCCTCTCTCTCATTACCTTCTCTCTCCATCTCCCTCTCTCTCATTACCTTCTCTCTCCATCTCCCTCTCTCTCATTACCTTCTCTCTCCATCTCCCTCTCTCTCATTACCTTCTCTCTCTATCTCTCTCTCTCATTACCTTCTCTCTCCATCTCCCTCTCTCTCATTACCTTCTCTCGCCATCTCCCTTTCTCTCATTACCTTCTCTCCTCCCTCTCTCTTTCCTTTCTCCCCTCTCTCCTCCCTTTCTTTGTCTCTATCCATCTCTCCTCCCCCCTCTTGCTCATTCTCTTTCTCTTGTTAGTGTGAGAGAGAGATGAGTAGATCTATAGTCAGACCCATAGGGAACTCTCCTGTGTGTGTGTTTCAGGCTGTTCTGCAGAGGGTAATTGCTGATGCAGGAGGAAGATAATGCACTTGAGGAATTCACTCAGGAACTCAGGACTCGCCAGACAGAAGATAGAACAGGACTCACCAGACAGCAGGATAGACCAGAACAGGACTCACCAGACAGCAGGATAGACCAGAACAGGACTCACCATACAGCAGGATAGACCAGAACAGGACTCACCAGACAGCAGGATAGACCAGAACAGGACTCATCAGACAGCAGGACAGAACAGGACTCATCAGACAGCAGGATAGACCAGAACAGGACTCACCAGACAGCAGGACAGAACAGGACTCACCAGACAGCAGGATAGAACAGAACAGGACTCACCAGACAGCAGGATAGACCAGAACATGACTCACCAGACAGCAGGATAGAACAGGACTCACCAGACAGCAGGATAGAACAGGACTCACCAGACAGCAGGATAGAACAGGACTCACCAGACAGCAGGATAGACCAGAACAGGACTCACCAGACAGCAGGATAGACCAGGACTCACAAGACAGCAGGATAGACCAGAACAGGACTCACCAGACAGCAGGATAGACCAGAACAGGACTCACCAGACAGCAGGATAGACCAGAACAGGACTCACCAGACAGCAGGATAGACCAGAACAGGACTCACCAGACAGCAGGATAGACCAGAACAGGACTCACCAGACAGCAGGATAGACCAGAACAGGACTCACCAGACAGCAGGATAGAACAGGACTCACCAGACAGCAGGATAGAACAGGACTCACCAGACAGCAGGATAGAACAGGACTCACCAGACAGCAGGATAGACCAGAACAGGACTCACCAGACAGCAGGATAGACCAGAACAGGACTCACCAGACAGCAGGATAGACCAGAACAGGACTCACCAGACAGCAGGACAGAACAGGACTCATCAGACAGCAGGATAGACCAGAACAGGACTCACCAGACAGCAGGATAGAACAGGACTCACCAGACAGCAGGATAGACCAGGACTCACCAGACAGCAGGATAGACCAGAACAGGACTCACCAGACTCTCTCTCTCCTCTCATTCTCTTGCTGTCTCTCTCTCCCTCTCTCTCTCTCTCTCTCTCTCTCTCTCTCTCTCTCTCTCTCTCTCCTCTCTTTCTCTTGCTGTCTCTGTCTCTCTCTCTCTCCTCTCTTTCTTTCTCTCTCTCTCTCCTCTCTTTCTCTTGCTGTCTCTCTCTCTCCTCTCATTCTCTTGCTGTCTCTCTCTCTCTCTCTCGCTCTCTCTCTCTCTCTCTCTCTCTCTCTCTCTCTCTCTCTCTCTCTCTCTCTCTCTCTCTCTCTCTCTCTCTCTCTCTCTCTCTCTCTCTCTCTCTCTCTCTCTCTCTCTCTCTCCCTTTCTCTTTTCTAATATAATAATTTATGGGGCTTAGTTGTGGTCAATTTGCAGTGTACCAATTATTTTTGTTATGTTCTGGCCCCCCGACCATCCCATTTAGTCTGACAGAAATTGGACACAGACAAACACACATTCTCGCACACGCGCACACACATATGCACATGATTTAGAGGTGTTTGTAGCAATAATCTCTCTGTGTGTGTGTGTGTGTGTGTGTGTGTGTGTGTGTGTATGTGTCTGTGTATGTGTGATTGTGCGTCTGTGTGTGTTTCTGTGTGTGTATGTGTGTGTGTGTGTCTGTGTGTGTTTCTGTGTGTGTATGTGTGTGTGTGTCTGTGTGTATATGTTTGTGTGTGTGTGTGTGTCTGTATGTGTCTGTGTGATTGTGCGTCTGTGTGTGTTTCTGTGTGTGTATGTGTGTGTGTCTGTGTGTGTTTCTGTGCGTGTATGTGTAGGGGGGTCTGTGTGTGTGTATGGGTCTGTGTGTGTAGGGGGGTCTGTGTGTGTGTATGGGTCTGTGTGTGTGGGGGGTCTGTGTGTGTGTATGGGTGTGTGTGTGTGTGAGGGGGTCTGTGTGTGTGTATGGGTCTGTGTGTGTAGGGGGTCTGTGTGTGTGTATGGGTCTGTGTGTGTGTAGGGGGTCTGTGTGTGTGTATGGGTCTGTGTGTGTGTATGGGTCTGTGTGTGTGTAGGGGGGTCTGTGTGTGTGTATGGGTCTGTGTGTGTAGGGGGGTCTGTGTGTGTGTATGGGTCTGTGTGTGTAGGGGGTCTGTGTGTGTGTATGGGTCTGTGTGTGTATGGGTCTGTGTGTGTATGGGTCTGTGTGTGTGTAGGGGGTCTGTGTGTGTGTATGGGTCTGTGTGTGTATGGGTCTGTGTGTGTATGGGTCTGTGTGTGTGTAGGGGGGTCTGTGTGTGTGTAGGGGGGTCTGTGTGTGTGTATGGGTCTGTGTGTGTATGGGTCTGTGTGTGTATGGGTCTGTGTGTGTATGGGTCTGTGTGTGTATGGGTCTGTGTGTGTGTAGGGGGTCTGTGTGTGGGGGTGTGTGTGTGTGTGTGGGTCTGTGTGTGTGTATGGGTCTGTGTGTGTGTATGGGGGTCTGTGTGTGTGTAGGGGGGTCTGTGTGTGTGTATGGGTCTGTGTGTGTGTATGGGTCTGTGTGTGTGTATGGGTCTGTGTGTGTGTAGGGGGGTCTGTGTGTGTGTATGGGTCTGTGTGTGTGTAGGGGGTGTGTGTGTGTGTGTGGGTGTGTGTGTGTGTGTATGGGTCTGTGTGTGTATGGGTCTGTGTGTGTATGGGTCTGTGTGTGTAGGGGGTCTGTGTGTGTGTATGGGTCTGTGTGTGTATGGGTCTGTGTGTGTGTGTATGGGTCTGTGTGTGTGTGTATGGGTCTGTGTGTGTGTATGGGTCTGTGTGTGTATGGGTCTGTGTGTGTAGGGGGTCTGTGTGTGTGTGTATGGGTCTGTGTGTGTATGGGTCTGTGTGTGTATGGGTCTGTGTGTGTGTATAGGTCTGTGTGTGTGTATGGGTCTGTGTGTGTATGGGTCTGTGTGTGTATAGGTCTGTGTGTGTGTATGGGTCTGTGTGTGTATGGGTCTGTGTGTGTATGGGTCTGTGTGTGTAGGGGGGTCTGTGTGTGTATGGGTCTGTGTGTGTATGGGTCTGTGTGTGTGTAGGGGGGTCTGTGTGTGTAGGGGGGTCTGTGTGTGTATGGGTCTGTGTGTGTATGGGTCTGTGTGTGTGTAGGGGGGTCTGTGTGTGTATGGGTCTGTGTGTGTGTAGGGGGGTCTGTGTGTGTGTAGGGGGGTCTGTGTGTGTGTAGGGGTGTGTGTGTGTGTATGGGTCTGTGTGTGTGTATGGGTCTGTGTGTGTGTATGGGTCTGTGTGTGTGTAGGGGGGTCTGTGTGTGTGTATGGGTCTGTGTGTGTGTAGGGGGGTCTGTGTGTGTGTATGGGTCTGTGTGTGTGTATGGGTCTGTGTGTGTGTATGGGGGTCTGTGTGTGTGTAGGGGGTCTGTGTGTGTGTGTGGGGGTGTGTGTGTGTGGGGGTGTGTGTGTGTGTAGGGGGTCTGTGTGTGTGTAGGGGGGTCTGTGTGTGTGTAGGGGGTCTGTGTGTGTGTGTGGGGGTCTGTGTGTGTGTAGGGGGGTCTGTGTGTGTGTAGGGGGGTCTGTGTGTGTGTAGGGGGGTCTGTGTGTGTGTATGGGGGTCTGTGTGTGTGTAGGGGGGTCTGTGTGTGTGTAGGGGGGTCTGTGTGTGTGTATGGGGGTCTGTGTGTGTGTAGGGGGTCTGTGTGTGTAGGGGGTCTGTGTGTGTGTAGGGGGTCTGTGTGTGTGTAGGGGGTCTGTGTGTGTGTAGGGGGGTCTGTGTGTGTGTAGGGGGTCTGTGTGTGTGTATGGGGGTCTGTGTGTGTGTAGGGGGTCTGTGTGTGTGTAGGGGGGTCTGTGTGTGTGTAGGGGGTCTGTGTGTGTGTAGGGGGTCTGTGTGTGTGTAGGGGGTCTGTGTGTGTGTAGGGGGTCTGTGTGTGTGTAGGGGGTCTGTGTGTGTGTAGGGGGTCTGTGTGTGTGTAGGGGGTCTGTGTGTGTGTATGGGGGTCTGTGTGTGTGTAGGGGGTCTGTGTGTGTGTAGGGGGTCTGTGTGTGTATGGGTCTGTGTGTGTGTAGGGGGTCTGTGTGTGTGTAGGGGGTCTGTGTGTGTGTAGGGGGTCTGTGTGTGTGTAGGGGGTCTGTGTGT
>NW_026283592.1:0-542 GCF_023373465.1 Oncorhynchus keta
CTAACCCCAACCCTCTAACCCAACCCTCTAACCCCAATCCTCTAGCCCCAATCCTCTAACCCTAACCCTAACCCCTAACCCTAACCCCTAACCCTAACCCTAACCCCAACCCATACAGGTAGGGTTAGGCTTGCTCTGGACTCCAGTGAACTTACAATGTGACATGATATCCCCAGTTGATATTGACTGGGAACATGAATGACTTTCAGCTCAAAATGTTGGTTTTAAAACGCTGTTTATTTCTGTATGTTACGTTTCGAAAATACAACAGCGTTTATTGCTGTAATGACAGGCTACATTTGCGCAGGGATTGTGCTTATTCTCCCTGTGCGTGCATGTGCCGGGTCGCAAGCTTTGAACCACTCCTTTGGGGGTCACAGGTCAAAAGGTTGGGTAATCACTGAGCTAACCGAACAGATTGCTGATTTGCTGTACAGCTAGGATCAGGTGCTGTGCAAATGTCAAATTGTAGGGAGAGAGGATTCCCATAAATAAATATGCAGATCCAAAAATGGTTTGGTGAACAATAATTTGCATAGTTT
>NW_026283593.1:0-13053 GCF_023373465.1 Oncorhynchus keta
AGTTTCCTCCTCTTCTTCCGAAGAGGAGAGGCGAAACGGATCAGAGGACCAATACGCGGCGTGGTAATTTTCCATGGTACTTTTTAATGCTATCAGGTACACATGAACAAAACTAACAAAACAAAAAATGTGAAACTCAAAACAGTCCTATCTGGTGCACACACTGAGACAGGAAACAATCACCCACAAACACACAGTGAAACCCAGGCCACCTAAGTATGATTCTCAATCAGAGACAACTAATGACACCTGCCTCTGATTGAGAACCATACTAGGCCGAAACATAGAAATTCCCAAAACCTAGACAAACAAACATAGACTACCCACCCAACTCACGCCCTGACCATACTAACTAAACACAAAACACAGAAAATAAAGGTCAGAACGTGACAGTACCCCCAAAGGTGCGGACTCCGGCCGCAAAACCTTGACCTATAGGGGAGGGTCTGGGTGGGCGTCTGTCCGCGGTGGCGGTTCTGGCGCGGGACGCGGACCCCACTTCACCCTTGTCTTTGTCCGCCTTATTTTCCGCCTCCGTGGCTTTCTCACCATGGCAACCCCTCTCAATGACCCCACTGGACAGAGGGGCAGCTCGGGACAGAGGGGCAGGGGCTCTGGACAGAGGGACAGGGGCTCTGGACAGAGGGACAGGGGCTCTGGCGCCTCTGGGCTGAGGGGCTCTGGCGCCTCTGGGCTGAGGGGCTCTGGCGCCTCTGGGCTGAGGGGCTCCGGCAGCGGCGCCGGACAGGCGGGACGCTCCGGCAGCGGCGCCCGGACAGGCGAGAGGCTCCGGCAGTGGCGCCCGGACAGGCGGGAGGCTCCGGCAGCGGCGCCGGACAGGCGGGATGCTCCGGCAACGGCGCAGGACAGGCGGGGCGCTCCGGCAGCGGCGCAGGACAGGCGGGACGCTCCGGCAACGGCGCCGGACAAGCGGGACGCTCCGGCAGCGGCGCCGGACAGGCGGGACGCTCCGGCAGCGGCGCCAGGCAGGCGGGACGCTCCGGCAGCGGCGCAGGATGGGCGGGACGCTCCGGCAGCGGCGCCGGACAGGCGGGAGCACCTGCAGAGAGGAGACAGAGAGACAGCCTGGTGCGTGGAGCTGCTACAGGAGGCAGCGGCGCCGGACAGGCGGGATGCTCCAGCAGCGGCGCCGGACAGGAGGGACGCTCCGGCAGCGGCGCCAGACAGGCGGGACGCTCCGGCAGCGGCGCCAGACAGGCGGGGACGCTCCAGCAGCGGCGCCGGACAGGCGGGACGCTCCGGCAGCAGCGCCGGACAGGCGGGAGGCTCCGGCAGCAGCGCCGGACAGGCGGGAGGCTCCGGCAGCGGCGCCGGACAGGCGGGAGGCTCCGGCAGCAGCGCCGGACAGGCGGAGGCTCCGGCAGCGGCGCCGGACAGGCGGGAGGCTCCGGCAGCGGCGCCGGACAGGCGGGAGGCTCCCGGACAGGCGGGAGGCTCCGGCAGCGGCGCCGGACAGGCGGGAGGCTCCGGCAGCGGCGCCCGGACAGGCGGAGGCTCCGGCAGCGGCGCCGGACATGCGGGAGGCTCCGGCAGCGGCGCCGGACAGGCGGGACGCTCCGGCAGCGGCGCCGGACAGGCGGGAGCACCTGCAGGGAGGAGACTGAGAGACAGCCTGGTGCGTGGGGCTGCCACAGGAACTACCAGGCTGGGGAGACTTTCAGGAGGCTTGATGTTAGGAGGAGCCTGAAAGATCGGGCTGTGGGGAGCACTGGAGCTCTGGTGCGCAACCTTGGCACCACTTTCCCAGGCTGGACAACTACTCGAGCCCGGACCCTCCAGAGTGCAGGCACAGGTTGAACCGGGCTGTGGGTAAGCACGGGAGATCTAGTGCTTACTACACGCACCTCTCCCCTAGGCTCCACTCCCACAGTTGCCCGGTACGAGCGGAGCGCAGGCAGAGGACGCACTGCACCCTCCCAGCGCCCGGAGACACAGCACGCAGAGCCGGGCGCAGGATAACCTGGACCAAGACTGCGTACCGGCGACCAGACCCGCTGAGCAGGCACCATACGCCCTGGCTCAATGCCCAAACTCGCATGGCACTCTCGGGGGCTGTCCTATAGCGCACCGGGCTATGGACACGCACTGGCGACACCGTGCGCTCAACCGCATAACACGGTGCCTGACCAGTAATGCGCTGCTTATCATAAGCACGAGGAGTGAGCTCAGGTCTGCTACCTGGCTTAGTACCACACCTCGTGTGCCCCCCAAAAAAAAATTTGGGGCTGCCTCTCGTACCTGTCGCACTGCCGTGCTGGCTTCGCCAACCTCATTCTCCTGTAACCTCCATCGAATCCCAGGCGGGCTCCGGCACTCTCCCTGGGTCGACCGCCCACCTATCTATCTCCTCCCAAGTTGTGTAGTCCAGATTCAGCTCTGATGCTGGCCGCTGTTGTTGCTGCTGCTGCTGCTGTCGTCGCTGTCCTTTACCACGCCGCTTGGTCCGATTGTGGTGGGTGATTCTGTAACGAGTTTCCTCCTCTTCTTCCGAAGAGGAGAGGCGAAACGGATCAGAGGACCAATACGCGGCGTGGTAATTTTCCATGGTACTTTTTAATGCTATCAGGTACACATGAACAAAACTAACAAAACAAAAAATGTGAAACTCAAAACAGTCCTATCTGGTGCACACACTGAGACAGGAAACAATCACCCACAAACACACAGTGAAACCCAGGCCACCTAAGTATGATTCTCAATCAGAGACAACTAATGACACCTGCCTCTGATTGAGAACCATACTAGGCCGAAACATAGAAATTCCCAAAACCTAGACAAACAAACATAGACTACCCACCCAACTCACGCCCTGACCATACTAACTAAACACAAAACACAGAAAATAAAGGTCAGAACGTGACAGATAACTTCAGAGAAGATTCTACATTTGACAATTATGTATCATCCTCCAGCATCACTCTCAACCTTATCAAGTAGGAAGGGCAGTTTTTTATTTACCAAAATACAGGCACCTCCTGAACTTGATGACAAGGAACTTTAAAAAATCTGACCTTCTCAAATCGTGCCTAACTTCTCATGTTCTATTGCACATAAATTTGTTTCCTGTAAAAAAACAAACATATTTATTAAGGTTGGAACCAACATGCAATACCTCCAGCAGGAAGAGGCAAGAACCATCCGTCCGCCAGCTCAGGGACAAGCTACACTATTCAAAGCCCTGTGTAATGTTCAATGTAATTGGTTTACTGGGCTTTTTGAAGCTTCATGTATTTGTACTGTTAAAAAAATCTAAATTAAAAAACATGTATGGTTTAAACATGTCTTTAATGTTTATTTGTTTTCGCTGTTTACTGATAATCCCTAAGTGTAATACATTTGTGTTTACATCATTAAGCCTTTTGATTTGATTTGAACATTTGATTAAGTCTTTATGTTTGCGTTATGAATAACTAAAGGTGTCTGACTTTATAGTAAGTACAGCGTCATATGATATAAGCCATTTATGTACAGTTCCTGTCAAAGGTTTGGACACATCTACTCATTCAAGGGTTTTTATTTATTTTTACTATTATCAACATTTTAGAATAATAGTGAAGACATCAAAACTATGAAATAACACATATGAAATTAATGTAGTAACCAAAAAGTGTTAAACAAATCAAAATATTTGAGATTCTTTAATGTAGTCACCCTTTTCCTTGATGACCAGCTTCATGACGTAGTTTAATTTCATTTAACAGGTGTGCTTTTAAAAAGGTAATTTGTGGAATTTCTTTCCTTCTTAATGCGTTTGAGCCAATCAGTTGTGTTGTGACGAGGTAGGGGTTGTATACAGATGATAGCCCTATTTGGTAAAAGACCAAGTCCATATTATGGCAAGAACAGCTCAAATAAGCAAAGAGAAACGACAGTCCATCATTACTTTAAGACATGAAGGTCAGTCAATGTGGAACATGTCAAGAACTTTGAAAGTTTCTTCAAGTGGTGTTACAAAAACCATCAAGCGCTATGATGTAACTGGCACTCGTGAGGATCGCCACAGGAAAGGAAGACCCAGAGTTAACTCTGCTCTAGACGACCAGTTCATTAAAGTTACCAGGCTCAGAAATTGCAGCCAAAATAAATGCTTCACAGAGTTCAAATAAGACATATCTCAACATCAACTGTTCAGAGGAGACTGTGTGAATCAGGCTTTCATGGTTGAACTGCTGCAAAGAAACCATTACAAAAGGACATCGATAATAAGAAGAGCCTTGCTTGGGCCAAGAAACGTGAGCAATGGACATTCAACTGGTGGAAATCTGTCCTTTGGTCTGAGTTCAAATTTGAGATTTTGGCTCCAACCGCAGTGTCTTTGTGAAACGCAGAACAAGTGAACGGATGATTTCTGCATGTGTGGTTCCCAACGTGAAGCACGGAGGAGGAAGTGTGATGGTGTGTATATGTTATGAATGACCAAAGCTTTCTGACCCTATAGTAAGTACAGTGTCATATGATACAACCCATTTATGTATGTGTTATAATTGAGCAAAGGGGTCTGACTTTACATTAAATATAGCGTCATGAGATATCGAGTCTTTATCGATGTGTTATGAATGACCGAAGGTGTCTCACTTCAAAGTAAGTATTACAGGACACCACATAACATTCTGCTGATTTATTAAGGTACTCTCATGATCCACATATTACTGTAGGATGTGAGAGGTATTTACATGGGTTGATGGACCTGCAAAGCTTGCATTTGTGTGTGTGTGTGTTTGTCAGAACCAACATGATTTGGAGTAGTCCAACCTGAGACTTCCGCTCCAAGTATTCCTCTTCTGTTCCCATGCTGGCGACAACTTGTTTAAAAAATGGTGCCAACATTTTGTGGCTGATCTTTCAGCGAGGAACCTGACTGGGCTCAGCTCCACGCGGTATGGCTCGTTTGTATTGTGTGCGTGTTTGTGTACTGAGGAATATGTAACTTGGATCCAGAAGAAAGTCACTTTACATTTCTTCTTGTTGGGGGCTTTCATCAATGGTACTGTAAGTGTTTCTTGGTGTAGCGTCATCCCCAGGCTATACAGCGCATATAAGCCTGGGATATCAACCATTCAAAATTGGTCTTAGTGGAAGTGACCTTTGAATTCTATAGGAGTGACCATACTGATTAAAGTATTTGTCATCATCACTAATTAACACAGTCAGAAAGCCATAATTATTGCCTAACCCCGCCCATTTCCACAATTTCTCTTCTTAAAATGTGATTTTAAACCTAACCCTAACTCATAAAGGCCACGTTTGATGGTCCACACGCACATTTGGGAGGAAGTGGGAACAATATTAGCTGTAATGTGACTAATATGACATCACTTTAGGTTGTATGCCATCCTTCAACACATGTCATCTTTTTTAAAGCACATGTTTATATCATATTAGACATAGTAGGTTATGTCACATTTGACATGGGTGATTATGTCACAGTTATGCCACATTTATGAGCCCTTTATAAAGAATGACATACAGTTCTAGATGCTTTATAACACATTTATGTAGTGCTTATGAAGGCTTTATGGAGCCTTTACGAGCTGAACATAATTTAACACAGGACACAGGATGGCAGGCAACAGTTGGACAGCGCACGAACCCCAACTGGCACATCATGAGGAGAGGGAGGATGACGGCGAGCAGTTATGGAGCAGTGGTTCGGGCCAAGCACTTTGGGGTCCTCAGATCACAGTTGTTAGATGGGGTGTTGTCTGTAAAGTGGGGCACAGATAACAAAGAGGAGGACATCAAGGCATTCAAATGGCTACAGGGATGGATGTGCAGGAGTCAGGGCTTTGGGTCAGAGATCCTGGGTGCCTCACTGGATGGTCTGTTGGGAACCACAGCAGTGGTGGAGGTCAAGTGTCCCTATGGTTCAAGGGACCTTATCATTGAAGAGGCAGTGAAGTCGAATAATTTCTATATTGAGGGAGAGTCTTACAGCCTCTGAATGACCATCCTTACCAGCACCAGGTCCGAGGTCAGCTCTGCATCACTGGAAGTGACACCTGCTTCTTCATTGTATGGACCACCAAAGCCTCCATCAGCATCCCCATTCAGTGTGATGACCTCTGACAGAGTCATGTTGCTGCTCCTGTCAGTACGTTTTCAAAGAAGCCAATGGTCCAACAATATTCCACATAGTTCATACATACACACTAGTTTCCCAGAATAGGTTATATTACTCATAGCAGCCAACTAAAGTTAAGTACTTAACTTTATCATGGGCACAGTGGGAATTCATATCTGTGATGTTCAAATTACCCCATGTGTCTTACTTACCGAAAGCCCCAATTAAATCTGCCTGTACCTGACATTGTTGAAAAACAAGTGAACAATGAATAAATACCATACACAAACAATAGGCTCCTAGAATAGGTTATATTACTAAAGTTCTGCTCAAAGCAACCAACTTAAGTAATGTAGCTAACGTAAGTTTAATCACAAGGCTGATCTGAGTGCATCTTCTCAGTATTGTTCAGTAGTAATTCACATTGCATTTTATCATGGGCTCAGTGGGAATTTATATCTGTGATGTTTAAATTATGTCTTCCCCCATAGTGAGAGAGTGAGAGAGTACATCACTTCCAGCAGATCTCCTTGCTGAGGGTGTCGTCGATCATGAGCTGCTTCTTGTGGGTTGAGCCTGATGTTCCTCATGTCCAAAACATGGGGAAAAAGGGGACATAAAGTAAATGTTGATGCATCTAAACATGCAATGTTTTACACAATATTGTTTCACATTTGAACCATCCACAGGCTCGATGTGCTGTAGTCTCCCCAAATGGAAACTCCCGCTCGGATCACACTGGCACAGGATGTCCATGCACTGGATGGTCTGAAGGATGCATTCCTGTTGGACAAAGAGACATTTAGTCAGTAGTAGGTGTTTCTCAATTCTGTATCACCAGCATTGTTTACCATAACATAAACACACCTTGGACAATGTGACAACTGGTCCCTCAACACCCACTCTTAAGTCATTAGAAACATACACAAACATGACAAAAATCCTGCGCAGATACAGTATATCTACAAATTCATTGTTGTAACACATTTGATGAGTTACTTACCTGTCCAGCTACAGGCTCGAGCTGCTTCCTCTTCTGCCATGGTGGATTTCTACAATCAGGTCATAAATCTGTGGTATGCAGTGTTTGTAAAGTCTAAATTTCACTGCTGTGTCAGGCTAGTTTGGCCCATTTTCTACTAGACCAATCTGAAAAGTACTCACCTCGGGCTAGCTTAATTTCCATCAGTTGATGACATTTCTAACTACACGTCATATGCGTAGTCAAAAACAACAGATGCAGTCGTGGAACACATTTCTGTGTTTTGTAGGGGAAAACATTGAGCGCACAAGTCCTTTGTGAGCTAGTTGCCAAATTTAGAAAATGTAGCTAACTAGCCAACCAAGGTGCCAAACTAGATCGCCAACCAGGCAATATTTAGCTAGCTACCTAGTTAAGATTAGCTCTCCGTTCATGTAGTGAGACTTTTCAAAGTGTTGACATGCTAGCTAAGCAACTACCCTTGCCAGGGTGCCGGCCTAACATTAGGTAGCATGTCTGAATATACAAACAGTGAGTTAACGTTAACTAGCCAATGTTAGCTATATATCCCTTCCCTGGTGGCTAACACTATGTCACGCCCTGGTCAAAGTATAGTATGTTTGTCTTCATTTATTTTGTCAGGCCAGGGTGTGACATGGGTTTTTGTGGTGCGTTTTTGTCGTGGGTTTTGTGGGGTGTCTAGCATAGTCTATGGCTGCCTGAGGCGGTTCTCAATCAGAGTCAGGTGATTATCGTTGTCTCTGATTGGGAACCATATTTAGGCAGCCATATTCTTTGAGCATTTCGTGGGTGATTGTTCCTGTCTCTGTGTTTGTAGTCACCAGATAGGCTGTATAGGTTTTCACGTTCCGTTTGTTGTATTGTATTGTTCGTGTTTTTGTCGTTCAATAAACATGTATGGAAATTACCACGCTGCATTTTGGTCTGACTCTCCTTCAACGGAAGAAAACCGTAACATAATCACCCACCACAACGGGACCAAGCAGCGTGGTGACAGGCAGCGACAGCAACAGCAGCGAAAGAGGAATGGACATGGGAGGACGTTATGGACAGCAAGAGTATGGACTATACTACTTGGGAGGAGATAGACAGGTGGGCGGTCGACCCAGAGAGTGCCGGAGCCCGCCTGGGATTCGCTGGAGCAGTGCGAGGAGGGCTATAGGAGAATGGAGTTGAAGAGAGAAAAGCACGGCACAGAAGGAAGCCGAGAGTCAGCCCCAAAAATGTATGGGGGGACTCAGGGAGAGTGTGGCAGAGTCAGGGTTCAGACCTGAGCCAACTCCCCCTGTTTATCGTGAGGAGCAGCGATCAAAGGACTTCTGGACTTCGGAGGAGATATTGGACGGAAAAGGATCCTGGGCACACCCTGGAGAATATCGCCGCCCCAAAGAAGAACTGGAGGTGGCGAAAGCGGAGAGGCGCTGGTATGAAGAGGCAGCACGGCGACGCAGATGGAAGCCCGAGAGTCAGCCCCATAAAGTTATTGGGGGGCTCAGGGTGAGTGTGGCAGAGTCAGGGTTCAGACCTGAGCCAACTCCCCCTGTTTATCGTGAGGAGCCAAGGAGGAGACCAGAACCAGAGCCGGTGTTGGAGGTGAGTGAAGCAGAGACTGTGAAGGAGTTAATGGGGAAAGTGGAGGAGAGAGTTATGAGGGAGTTGCTAGTTTGGTGCTTTAAGTACGATATTCGCCCGACGGGCTGGTCGGGGATTTAATGGCACCTGGGTCATCGCTCCATACTCGTCCTGAGGTGCGTGTTAGTCGGCTGGTGAAAATTGTGCCAGCGTCATGCACTAGGCCTCCTGTGTACCTACCTAGCCTTGCATGTCCTGCGCCAGTCCTGCTCTCAGGCTCTCCAGTACTCCTTCACGGTCCGGTCCATCCTGTGCCACCTTCACACACCAGTCCTCCGGTGGCAGCTCCCGCACCAGGCTTCCTGTGCGTGTCCTCGCCCAGTACCACCAGTGCCAGCACCACCCACTAGACCTTCAGTGCGCCTCGCCTGTTCAGCGCTGCCAGAGCCTTGCTCCTCTGAGTATTTCATGGGTGATTGTTCCTGTCTCTGTGTTTGTAGTCACCAGATAGGCTGTATAGGTTTTCACGTTCCGTTTGTTGTTTTGTATTGTTCGTGTTTTTGTCGTTCAATAAACATGTATGGAAATTACCACGCTGCATTTTGGTCCGACTCTCCTTGACGGAAGAAAACCGTAACACACTAGAATGTCACCATGTGAAAAAGTATGACTAAACAAACCATGAGCTAACATAACTAGCAAGCTTGCTCACTGAAGACTTGTCAATAAAAAGGTCAAAACTGTCATTATGCTAGCCTATGCGGGTTTTCTTTTTACTTGTACAACGCATCTAACCTTCTTTACATGCCAATACAGTCGGTGGTTATCTAGCTAATTTTCACTTAGCTGACAACAGATCTTTGACCTAACCAAAATAGCTTGTTAGCAGCTAGGCAACAGCTCTTATCTTATCACACGGCTACAGCGACGCCTGTCGATTTCAGAGGTCAGAAAACTATAAAATGTAATTATGTGTGCTTATCGGAGTAGTGGTTAAAATCCAGTGCAGAGCACAGAACCATCCTGGTGTAACGATCGTCTGTGGTGGAAGAAGGTTAGGGCAAAAGCCAAGCATGGTAAGTGTTCATGTTTTTTAATAAAGTAATGAACACAGAACAAAGCAATAAACGTGAAGTAATCAAACCGAAACACGGAAAATAAAGCCCCACAACTCAAAAGTGAAACCAGGCTACCTAAGTACGATTCTCAATCAGGGACAACGATTGACAGCCGCCTCTGATTGAGAACCATACCAGGCTGAACACAGAAAATCCCAAATTATAGAAAAAGAACATAGACAACCCACCCAACTCACGCCCTGACCATACTAAAACAAAGACATAATAAAAGAACTAAGGTCAGAACGTGACACCTTGCTTCTGATCAATGGCGAGACCTAAGGTTAGCTAGTTTGTTATGAAGGCCAGAGGGTTGTAATGAGTTTCCTCCTCTTCTTCCGAAGAGGAGAGGTGAAAACGGATCAGAGGACCAATACGCGGCGTGGTAATTTTCCATGGTACTTTTTAATGCTATAAGGTACACATGAACAAAACTAACAAAACAAGAAATGTGAAACTCAAAACAGTCCTATCTGGTGCACACACAGAGACAGGAAACAATCACCCACAAACACACAGTGAAACCCAGGCCACCTAAGTATGATTCTCAATCAGAGACAACTAATGACACCTGCCTCTGATTGAGAACCATACTAGGCCAACATCGAAATAACCAAAACATAGAAAAACAAACATAGACTACCCACCCAACTCACGCCCTGACCATACTAACTAAACACAAAACACAGAAAATAAAGGTCAGAACGTGACAGTACCCCCAAAGGTGCGGACTCCGGCCGCAAAACCTTGACCTATAGGGGAGGGTCTGGGTGGCGTCTGTCCGCGGTGGCGGTTCTGGCGCGGGACGCGGATCCACTTCACGATTGTCTTTGTCCGCCTTATTAACAGAACCACATCCTCCATCTCCACTATCTTACTTCCCACCAGGAACATGATGCCGAACAGGACGTACCACATGATCCAGGACACCAGCACCATGGTGGCTCCATTGAAAGCGTTGAAGAAGCGTATGAGCTCCTCCCCCTCTTCTCCCAGCTTCCTCAGTGCCACACCGAACACCATGGCAAAGAGAACCAGGCCCAAGATGTTCATACCATCTGGTTCTGTGCCCACAGGAACCATGGCAACCCCTCTCAATGACCCCACTGGACAGAGGGGCAGCTCGGGACAGAGGGCAGAAGCTCTGGACAGAGGGGCAGGGGCTCTGGCGCCTCTGGGCTGAGGGCTCTGGCGCCTCTGGGCTGAGGGGCTCTGGCGCCTCTGGGCTGAGGGGCTCCGGCAGCGGCGCCGGACAGGCGGGACGCTCCGGCAGCGGCGCCGGACAGGCTGGAGGCTCCGGCAGCGGCGCCGGACAGGCGGGGACGCTCCGGCAGCGGCGCCGGACAGGCGGGAGGCTCCGGCAGGCTCCGGGAGGCTCCGGCAGCGGCGCCGGACAGGCGGGACGCTCCGGCAACTTGGCGCAGGACAGGCGGGGACGCTCCGGCAGTGGCGCCGGACAGGCGGGGCCGCTCCGGCAGCGGCGCCGGACAGGCGGGACGCTCCGGCAACGGCGCCGGACAGGCGGGAGCACCTGCAGAGAGGAGACAGAGAGACAGCCTGGTGCGTGGAGCTGCTACAGGAGGCAGCGGCGCCGGACAGGCGGGAGGCTCCGGCAGCGGCGCCGGACAGGCGGGAGGCTCCGGCAGCGGCGCCGGACAGGCGGGAGGCTCCGGCAGCGGCGCCGGACAGGCGGGAGGCTCCGGCAGCGGCGCCGGACAGGCGGGAGGCTCCGGACAGGCGGGAGGCTCCGGCAGCGGCGCCCGGACAGGCGGGAGGCTCCGCAGCGGCGCCGGACAGGCGGGAGGCTCCGGCAACGGCGCCGGACAGGCGAGAGGCTCCGGAAGCGGCGCCGGACAGGCGGGACGCTCCAGCAGCGGCGCCGGACAGGCGGAAGGCTCCGGCAGCGCGCCGGACAGGCGGGAGGCTCCGGCAGCGGCGCCGGACAGGCGGGAGGCTCCGGCAGCGGCGCCGGACAGGCGGGCGCTCCCGGCAGCGGCGCCGGACAGGCGGGAGCACCTGCAGGGAGGAGACTGAGAGACAGCCTGGTGCGTGGGGCTGCCACAGGAACTACCAGGCTGGGGAGACTTTCAGGAGGCTTGGTGTTAGGAGGAGCCTGAAAGACCGGGCTGTGGGGGAGCACTGGAGCTCTGGTGCGCAACCTTGGCACCACTTCCCCAGGCTGGACAACTACTCGAGCCCGGACCCTCAAGAGTGCAGGCACAGGTTGAACCGGGCTGTGGGTAAGCACGGGAGATCTAGTGCTTACTACACGCACCTCTCCCTAGGCTCCACTCCCACAGTTGCCCGGTACGAGCGGAGCGCAGGCAGAGGACGCACTGCACCCTCCCAGCGCCCCGGAGACACAGCACGCAGAGCCGGCGCAGGATAACCTGGACCAAGACTGCGTACCGGCGACCAGACCCGCTGAGCAGGCACCATACGCCCTGGCTCAATGCCCACACTCGCATGGCACTCTCGGGGGGCTGCCCTATAGCGCACCGGGCTATGGACACGCACTGGCGACACCGTGCGCTCAACCGCATAACACGGTGCCTGACCAGTAATGCGCTGCTCATAATAAGCACGAGGAGTGAGCTCAGGTCTGCTACCTGGCTTAGTACCACACCTCGTGTGCCCCCCCCCAAAAAATTTTTGGGGCTGCCTCTCGTACCTGTCGCACTGCCGTGCTGGCTCCTCATATTGCCGCCGATCAGCTTTCGCTGCCTCCAGCTCTGCTTTGGGGCTGCGATTTTCCCCAGCCCGTGCCCAGGGTCCCTCTCCGTTCAGTATCTGCTCCCATGTCCAGGAGTCCTGTGATGGTGGCCTCTGTTGTTGATGCTGCTGCTGCTGTCGTCGCTGTCCTTTACCACGCCGCTTGGTCCGATTGTGGTGGGTGATTCTGTAATGAGTTTCCTCCTCTTCTTCCGAAGAGGAGAGGCGAAACGGATCAGAGGACCAATACGCGGCGTGGTAATTTTCCATGGTACTTTTTAATGCTATAAGGTACACATGAACAAAACTAACAAAACAAGAAATGTGAAACTCAAAACAGTCCTATCTGGTGCACACACAGAGACAGGAAACAATCACCCACAAACACACAGTGAAACCCAGGCCACCTAAGTATGATTCTCAATCAGAGACAACTAATGACACCTGCCTCTGATTGAGAACCATACTAGGCCGAAAACATCGAAATAACCAAAACATAGAAAAACAAACATAGACTACCCACCCAACTCACGCCCTGACCATACTAACTAAACACAAAACACAGA
>NW_026283594.1:0-12500 GCF_023373465.1 Oncorhynchus keta
ATAAACTGGGAAGTACATGTCTTTACCCTGTATGTCTAAAGTATGGAATAAAAGTAAGTGGTTTTTGTGTTCTTAATTGATGTGGCTATAATAAGATAAGAGGTGATATTAGCAAGGTCAAGCAATGTCATTCGTCACAATAGGGAACAGACAGCAGAGGATGAATTGGTACTAAATTATAGTACCATCCAGAATAGTAATTCAGGTAAAGCAAAGCAGAGATTTGTGTTTTAGATGGTCTGTCACACCCACTGTGCTTGTTTGTGGACCAATCTCCAGCAGATCAACTCTAACGGGGGAGGAGGGCAATAAATTAACATCTGGAACCACACAAGCATGCACGCACACACACACAAACACACAAGCATGCACGCACACACACACGAACACACAAGCATGCACGCACACACACACAAACACACACATGCACCAACACACGCAGCTCAGCTCTAGCAGGGAGAAGGACTTCAAATGATCATCTGGATCCAGAAATATTGATGTCCGTTTAACATCCTCCATTGCAGCCCTGGGAAGTCTGGGAGGTTCTAAAGGAATGATCTAACGCCTCTGTGAACAGCTATGTCTCTCCCAGGACACACATAGTGTCTCTCTGAGGAGCGTGTGTCTCAGCAGCTTTGTGATATATGGTCATAGTCCCCTTCGATGAATGCAGAACGACGTGAGGGACAGTGAGGGGGGACTGAGAAAGAGGGATTTGAGCAAAAGGCGGGCTGAGAGAGGGATTTAAGAGAAATGGGCTGAGGGCGGGATATGAGAGATGGGTTTGAAAGGGAAATGGGTTTGAAAGAGAGAGCTGGGACTGAGTGAGAAAGAGAGAGAGGGGAAACTTAAAGGGACTCTGAGAGGGGAGTGAGAAAGAGAGAGATGGGACTGAGTGAGAAAGAGAGAGAGGGGAGACTTAAAGGGACTATGAGAGGGGAGTGAGAAAGAGAGAGATGAGACTGAGTGAGAAAGAGAGAGAGGGGAGACTTAAAGGGACTCTGAGAGGGGAGTGAGAAAGAGAGAGATGGGACTGAGTGAGAAAGAGAGAGGAGAGACTTAAAGGGACTCTGAGATGGGACTGAGTAGAGAGATGAGAAGTGAGAAAGAGAGAGAGGGGAGACTTAAAGGGACTCTGAGAGGGGAGTGAGAAAGAGAGAGATGGGACTGAGTGAGAAAGAGAGAGAGGGGAAACTTAAAGGGACTCTGAGAGGGGAGTGAGAAAGAGAGAGATGGGAGTGTGAAAGAGAGAGAGAGGAGTGTGAAAGAGAGAGATGGGAGACTTAAAGGGACTCTAAGAGAGGAGAGTGTGAAAGAGAGAGAGGGGAGTGTGAAAGAGAGAGAGAGGAGTGTGAAAGAGAGAGAGAGGAGAGTGTGAAAGAGAGAGAGATAGGAGAGTGTGAAAGAGAGACAGGAGAGACTTAAAGGGACTCTGTGAGATAGGAGAGTGTGAAAGAGAGAGACGAGAGACTTAAAGGGACTCTGTGAGAGAGGAGAGTGTGAAAGAGAGAGAGAGGAGAGTGTGAATGAGAGAGAGGGGAGACTTAAAGGAACTCTGTGAGAGAGGAGAGTGAGAAAGAGAGAGAGAGGGGAGACTTAAAGGGACTCAGAGAGGAGAGTGTGAAAGAGAGAGAGGGGAGTGTGAAAGAGAGAGAGGGGAGACTTATTAAAGGGACTCTGTGTGAGAGGAGAGTGTGAAAGAGAGAGAGGGGAGTGTGAAAGAGACAGAGAGGGTAGACTTAAAGGGACTGTGAGAAAGGAGTGTGTGAAAGAGAGAGAGAGAGGGGAGACTTAAAGGGACTCTGTGAGAGAGGAGAGTGTGAAAGAGAGAGAGAGAGGAGACTTAAAGGGACTCTGTGAGAGAGGAGAGTGTGAAAGAGAGAGAGGGGAGAGTGTGAAAGAGAGAGAGGGGGGAGACTTAAAGGGACTCTGTGAGAGAGCAGAGTGTGAAAGAGAGAGAGAGGAGAGTGTGAAAGAGAGAGAGGAGAGAGAGAAAGGAAGGAGAGAGGGAGGAAACAGGGAGGAGAAGATGGCTGCCTTTTGACAAAAGTTAGAATCAACAGCATCAAGAGTCTCACTGACTATATGTTTAGAATGTCACGCCCTGACCTGAATATTCTTTGTTTTCTGTATTGTTTTGGTTAGGTCAGGGTGTGGCATGGGTGATGTATGTGTTTTTGTTCTGTCTCAGGGTTTTGTAGGTTTATGGGGTTGTTTATCATCTAGGTGTTTATCTATGTCTATATCTAGTTGCCTGTGTCTGCACATTTAGATTATATAGCGTCACGTTCGTTTGTTGTTTTGTAAGTTTGTTTCAGTGTTCTTTCTTCATGAAATATAGAACATGTATTCATATCACGCTGCGCCTTGGTCTCCTCACTACGACAATCGTGACATAGAATGAGTATTACTATAGAAACACTGACTATATGTTTGGAATGAGTATTACTACAGAAACACTGACTATATGTTTGGAATGAGTATTACTACAGAAACACTGACAATATGTTTAGAATGAGTATTACTATAGAAACACACTGACTATATGTTTAGAATGAGTATTACAATAGAAACATGCTGACTATATGTTTAGAATGAGTATTACTATAGAAAAACACTGACTATATGTTTAGAATGAGTATTACTATAGAAACACTGACTATATGTTTAGAATTAGTATTACTATAGAAACACTGACTATATGTTTAGAATGAGTATTACTGTAGAAACACTGACAATATGTTTAGAATGAGTATTACTATAGAAACACACTGACTATATGTTTAGAATGAGTATTACCACAGAAACACACTGACTATATGTTTAGAATGAGTATTACTATAGAAACACTGACAATATGTTTAGAATGAGTATTACTATTGAAACACTGACAATAAGTTTAGAATGAGTATTACTATAGAAACACGCTGACTATATGTTTAGAATGAGTATTACTATAGAAACACACTGACTAAATGTTTAGAATGAGTATTACTGCAGAAACACTAACTATATGTATAGAATGAGTATTACAATAGAAACACACTGACTATATGTTTAGAATGAGTATTACTATAGAAACACACTGACAATATGTTTAGAATGAGTATTACTATAGAAACACACTGACTATATGTTTAGAATGATTATTACGATAGAAACACACTGACAATATGTTTAGTATGAGCATTACTATAGAAACACTGACTATATGTTTAGAATTAGTATTACTATAGAAACACTGACAATATGTTTAGGGTATTACAATAGAAACACACTGACAAAATGTTTAGAATGAGTTTTAGAAACACACTGACTATATGTTTAGAATGAGTATTACTATAGAAACACTGACTATATGTTTAGAATGAGTATTACAATAGAAACACACTGACAAAATGTTTAGAATGAGTATTACTATAGAAACACACTGACAAAATGTTTAGAATGAGTATTACTACAGAAACACACTGACTATATGTTTAGAATGAGTATTACTATATCCAGAGCGACTTACAAATGACAACCAGTGGAACAGCCACTTGCATCTAAATCTTGTTGGGGGAGAAGGGGGGTGAGAAGGATTACTTACCCTTACTTACCCTATCCTAGGTATTCCTTGAAGAGGTGGGGTTTCAGGTGTCTCCGGAAGGTGGTGATTGACCGCTGTCCTGGCGTTTGGCAGAGTTTGTTCCACCATTGGGGTTGAACAGTTTTGACTGGGCTGAGCGGGAACTGATTCCTCAGTGGTAGGGAGGCGAGCAGGCCAGAGGTGGATGAACGCAGTGCCCTTGTGGGTGTAGGGCCTGATCAGAGCCTGGAGGTGTGCTGAGGTGTTAGTTCCCCTGACTCGTGGCGAGCACCATGGTCTTGTAGAGCTTCAACTGGAAGCCAGTGGAGAGAGGGAGGAGCGGGGTTCATTGAGAGTTTTGGGAAGGTTGAACACCAGTATTGATTCTGGATGAGTTGTATTTGGGGTTTAATGGCACAGGCAGGGAGCCCAGCCAACAGCGAGTTGCAGTAATCAAGACGGGAGATGACAAGTGCCTGGATTAGGACCTGAGCGCCGCTTCCTGTGTGAGAATCGACTCTGCGGATGTTTACATGAACCTAGGAACGGGACACCGCCTTGATGACTGAGAACGTCAGGGTGTTTCCAGGATCAGAAGGTTAGTAGCGCTCTGGGAGGAGGACACAATGGAGTTGTCAACCGTGATGGCGAGATCATGGAACGGGCAGTTTCCCGGGAGGAAGAGGAGCTCCGTCTTGCTGAGGTTCAGCTTGACAGAATCCACACTGATATGTTGCCAGACATGCAGAGTATTCGCCACCTGGTCATCAGAAGGGGAAAGGAGAAGATTAAATGTCTGCATAGAATGATAGGAGAGACCATGTGAGGTTATGAAGACACTGACTTGGTGTATAGCGAGAATAAGAGAGGGCCTAGAACAGAAACCTGGGGGACACCAGTGGTGAGACGTGGTGAGGAGACAGATGCCACGCCACCTTAGGAGCGACCTGAGGTAGGATTACTGGGCCGCGCCGGAGATGCCCAACTCGGAGAGGGTGGAGAGGAGGATCTGATGGTTTTAGAAGGCAGTATTAGGTCTAGAGAGGATGAGAGCAGAGGAGAGAGAGTTAGCTTTAGAATGCGGAGTATGATACAGAGAAACAGACTGACTGAATGACTAGTTTGAAACCTGACTGATTTACAAGAAGGTCATTCTGAGAGAGAACGGTAGACTGGCCAAGGACTACGCTCAAGAGTTTTGGAGAGAAAAAGAGAAGGGTACTGGTCTGTAGTTGTTGACACGGAGGGACTATATTTTTCAGAAGGGGTGCAACTTCGCTCTCTTGAAGAGTGGGAGGGACTATAGTGGTCAGGGATGAGTTGATGAGCGAGGTGAGGAAGGGACAAGGTCTCCGGAAATGGTCTGGAGAAGAGAGGAGGGGATAGGGTCAAGCGGGTAGAATGAGTATTACAAGAGAGATTTCATCTGAGAGAGAGGGGAGAAAGAGGTCAGAGCATAGGGTAGGGCAGTGTGAGCAGAACCAGCGGTGTCGTTTTTAGCAAACGAGGAACGGATGTCATCGACCTTCTTTCAAAATGGTTGAATGTCAAGTCATCTGCAGAGAAACATGGGTGGGGGACTGATTCAGGAGGGTTTAGAAGGTGGCAAAGTATTCCTAGGGTTAGAGGCAGACACTTGGAATTTAAATGTTTAGAAAGTGGCTTTACAGCAGAGACACTGACTAAATGTTTAGAATGAAAGGATTACTACAGGGAAACACACTGACTATATGTTTTGAATGAGTATTACGTTTATTTGATTAAACATGGATCGCAATCTACACGCTGCATTTTGGTCCGACTCTCCTTCACCACATGAAAACCATTACAATTACTATAGAAACAATTACTATATGTTTAGAATGAGTATTACTATAGAAACACTGACTAAATGTTTAGAATTAGTATTACTATAGAAACACTGACTATATGTTTAGAATGAGTATTACTACAGAAACACACTGACTATATGTTTAGAATGAGTATTACTATAGAAACACTGACTAAATGTTTAGAATGAGTATTACTATAGAAACACTGACTATATGTTTAGAATGAGTATTACAATAGAAACACACTGACTATATGTTTAGAATGAGTATTACTATAGAAACACTGACTATATGTGTAGAATGAGTATTACAATATAAACACACTGACAAAATGTTTAGAATGAGTATTACTATAGAAACACACTGACTATATGTTTATAATGAGTATTACTATAGAAACACTGACTATATGTTTAGGATGAGTATTACTATAGAAACACACTGACTATATGTTTAGAATGAGTATTACTATAGAAACACTGACAATATGTTTGGAATGAGTATTACTATAGAAACACACTGACTATATGTTTAGAATGAGTATTACTATAGAAACACACTTACTATACAGTTGAAGTCGGATATTTACATATACTTAGTTTGGAGTCATTAATACTCATTTTTTAACCATTCCACAAAATTCTTGTAAACAAACTATAGTTTTGTCAAGTCGGTTAGAATATCTACTTTGTGCATGACAAGTCATTTTTACAACAATTGTTTTCGCAGTATCACAATTCCAGTGGGTCAGACGTTTACATACACTAAATTGACTGTGCCTTTAAAAAGCTTGTAAAATTCCAGAATATTATGTCATGGCTTTAGAAGCTTCTGATAGGCTAATTGACTTCATTCGAGTCAATTGGAGGTGTACCTGTGGATATATTTCAAGGCCTACCTTCAAACTCAGTGTCTCTTCGCTTGACATCATGGGAAAATCAAATGAAATCAGGCAAGAACTCGGAAAAAAAAATTGTAGACCCCCACAAGTCTGGCTCATCCTTGGGAGCAATTTCCAAACGCCTAAAGGTACCACGTTCATCTGTACAAACACTAGTACGCAAGTATAAACACCATGGGACCACGCAGCTGTCATACCGCTCAGGAAAGAAAAGCGTTCTGTCTCCTAGAGATAAACGTACTTTGGTGCGAAAAGTGCAAATCAATCCTAGAACAACCGCAAAGGACCTTGTGAAGATGCTGGAGGAAACAGGTACAAAAGTATCTGTATCCACAGTAAAACGAGTCCTATATAGACATAATCTAAAAGACCACTCAGCAAGGAAGAAGCCACTGCTCCAAAACTGCCATAAAAAAGCCACGGTTTGCAACTGCACGTGGGGACAAAGATCGTACTTTTTGGAGAAATGTCCTCTGGTCTGATGAAACAAAATTAGAACTGTTTGGCCTTGACCATCGTTATGTTCGGAGGAAAAAGGGGAAGGCTTGCAAGCCAAAGACCACCATCCCAACCGTGAAGCATGTGGGTGACAGCATCATGTTGTGGGTGTGCTTTGCTGCAGGAGGGACTGGTGTACTTCGCAAAATAAATGGCATGGTGAGGGAGGAAAAGTATGTGGATATATTGAAACAAAATCTCAAGACATCAGTCAGGAAGTTAAAGCTTGGTATCAAATGGGTCTCCAAATGGACAATGACCCCAAGCATACTTCCAAAGTTGTGGCAAAATGGCTTAAGGACAACAAAGTCAAGGTATTGGAGTGGCCATCACAAAGCCCTGACCTCAATCCTATAGAAAATGTGTGGGCAGAACTGAAAAAGCATGTGTGAACAAGGAGGCCTACAAACCTGACTCAGTTACACCAGCTCTGTCAGGAGGAATGGGCCAAAATTCACCCAACCTATTGTGGGAAGCTTGTGTAAGGCTACCTAAAACGTTTGACCCAAGTTAAACAATTTAAAGGCAATGATACAAAATACAAATTTAGTGTATGTAAACTTCTGACCCACTGGGAATGTGATGAAAGAAATAAAAGCTGGAAATAATTCATTCTCTCTACTATTATTCTGACATTTCACATTCTTAAAATAAAGTGGTGTTCCTAACTGACCTAAGACAGGGACTTTTTAACTTTCCATGCCTGTACAGAAACACTGTCTGGCTGCTAGAATCAGTGTGTTGCTGGTTCCATGCCTGTACAGAAACACTGCCTGGCTGCTAGAATCAGTGTCATGCTGGTTCCATGCCTGTACAGAAACACTGCCTGGCTGCTAGAATCAGTGTAATGCTGGTTCCATGCCTGTACAGAAACACTGCCTGGCTGCTAGAATCAGTGTAATGCTGGTTCCATGCCTGTACAGAAACACTGCCTGGCTGCTAGAATCAGTGTAATGCTGGTTCCATGCCTGTACAGAAACACTGCCTGGCTGCTAGAATCAGTGTAATGCTGGTTCCATGCCTGTACAGAAACACTGCCTGGCTGCTAGAATCAGTGTAATGCTGGTTCCATGCCTGTACAGAAACACTGCCTGGCTGCTAGAATCAGTGTAATGCTGGTTCCATGCCTGTACAGAAACACTGCCTGGCTGCTAGAATCAGTGTAATGCTGGTTCCATGCCTGTACAGAAACACTGCCTGGCTGCTAGAATCAGTGTAATGCTGGTTCCATGCCTGTACAGAAACACTGCCTGGCTGCTAGAATCAGTGTAATGCTGGTTCCATGCCTGTACAGAAACACTGCCTGGCTGCTAGAATCAGTGTAATGCTGGTTCCATGCCTGTACAGAAACACTGCCTGGCTGCTAGAATCAGTGTAATGCTGGTTCCATGCCTGTACAGAAACACTGCCTGGCTGCTAGAATCAGTGTAATGCTGGTTCCATGCCTGTACAGAAACACTGCCTGGCTGCTAGAATCAGTGTAATGCTGGTTCCATGCCTGTACAGAAACACTGCCTGGCTGCTAGAATCAGTGTAATGCTGGTTCCATGCCTGTACAGAAACACTGCCTGGCTGCTAGAATCAGTGTAATGCTGGTTCCATGCCTGTACAGAAACACTGCCTGGCTGCTAGAATCAGTGTAATGCTGGTTCCATGCCTGTACAGAAACACTGTCTGGCTGCTAGAATCAGTGTAATGCTGGTTCCATGCCTGTACAGAAACACTGTCTGGCTGCTAGAATCAGTGTAATGCTGGTTCCATGCCTGTACAGAAACACTGTCTGGCTGCTAGAATCAGTGTAATGCTGGTTCCATGCCTGTACAGAAACACTGCCTGGCTGCTAGAATCAGTGTAATGCTGGTTCCATGCCTGTACAGAAACACTGCCTGGCTGCTAGAATCAGTGTAATGCTGGTTCCATGCCTGTACAGAAACACTGTCTGGCTGCTAGAATCAGTGTAATGCTGGTTCCATGCCTGTACAGAAACACTGCCTGGCTGCTAGAATCAGTGTAATGCTGGTTCCATGCCTGTACAGAAACACTGTCTGGCTGCTAGAATCAGTGTAATGCTGGTTCCATGCCTGTACAGAAACACTGCCTGGCTGCTAGAATCAGTGTAATGCTGGTTCCATGCCTGTACAGAAACACTGCCTGGCTGCTAGAATCAGTGTAATGCTGGTTCCATGCCTGTACAGAAACACTGCCTGGCTGCTAGAATCAGTGTAATGCTGGTTCCATGCCTGTACAGAAACACTGCCTGGCTGCTAGAATCAGTGTAATGCTGGTTCCATGCCTGTACAGAAACACTGCCTGGCTGCTAGAATCAGTGTAATGCTGGTTCCATGCCTGTACAGAAACACTGTCTGGCTGCTAGAATCAGTGTAATGCTGGTTCCATGCCTGTACAGAAACACTGTCTGGCTGCTAGAATCAGTGTAATGCTGGTTCCATGCCTGTACAGAAACACTGCCTGGCTGCTAGAATCAGTGTAATGCTGGTTCCATGCCTGTACAGAAACACTGCCTGGCTGCTAGAATCAGTGTAATGCTGGTTCCATGCCTGTACAGAAACACTGCCTGGCTGCTAGAATCAGTGTAATGCTGGTTCCATGCCTGTACAGAAACACTGCCTGGCTGCTGGAATCAGTGTAATGCTGGTTCCATGCCTGTACAGAAACACTGCCTGGCTGCTGGAATCAGTGTAATGCTGGTTCCATGCCTGTACAGAAACACTGTCTGGCTGCTAGAATCAGTGTAATGCTGGTTCCATGCCTGTACAGAAACACTGCCTGGCTGCTAGAATCAGTGTAATGCTGGTTCCATGCCTGTACAGAAACACTGCCTGGCTGCTAGAATCAGTGTAATGCTGGTTCCATGCCTGTACAGAAACACTGCCTGGCTGCTAGAATCAGTGTAATGCTGGTTCCATGCCTGTACAGAAACACTGCCTGGCTGCTAGAATCAGTGTAATGCTGGTTCCATGCCTGTACAGAAACACTGCCTGGCTGCTAGAATCAGTGTAATGCTGGTTCCATGCCTGTACAGAAACACTGCCTGGCTGCTAGAATCAGTGTAATGCTGGTTCCATGCCTGTACAGAAACACTGTCTGGCTGCTGGAATCAGTGTAATGCTGGTTCCATGCCTGTACAGAAACACTGCCTGGCTGCTGGAATCAGTGTAATGCTGGTTCCATGCCTGTACAGAAACACTGCCTGGCTGCTAGAATCAGTGTAATGCTGGTTCCATGCCTGTACAGAAACACTGTCTGGCTGCTAGAATCAGTGTAATGCTGGTTCCATGCCTGTACAGAAACACTGCCTGGCTGCTAGAATCAGTGTAATGCTGGTTCCATGCCTGTACAGAAACACTGCCTGGCTGCTAGAATCAGTGTAATGCTAGTTCCATGCCTGTACAGAAACACTGCCTGGCTGCTAGAATCAGTGTCATGCTGGTTCCATGCCTGTACAGAAACACTGCCTGGCTGCTAGAATCAGTGTCATGCTGGTTCCATGCCTGTACAGAAACACTGCCTGGCTGCTAGAATCAGTGTCATGCTGGTTCCATGCCTGTACAGAAACACTGCCTGGCTGCTAGAATCAGTGTCATGCTGGTTCCATGCCTGTACAGAAACCCTGCCTGGCTGCTAGAATCAGTGTAATGCTGGTTCCATGCCTGTACAGAAACCCTGCCTGGCTGCTAGAATCAGTGTATTGCTGGTTCCATGCCTGTACAGAAACCCTGCCTGGCTGCTAGAATCAGTGTAATGCTGGTTCCATGCCTGTACAGAAACCCTGCCTGGCTGCTAGAATCAGTGTAATGCTGGTTCCATGCCTGTACAGAAACCCTGCCTGGCTGCTAGAATCAGTGTATTGCTGGTTCCATGCCTGTACAGAAACACTGTCTGGCTGCTAGAATCAGTGTATTGCTGTTTCCATGCCTGTCCAGCTGATTCAGGATGCAAACTCACATTCAGAGGAACACTTGTAGCTGTGAAACATCATGCTGACCACTACACAACCCAAACCATGTCTTTGGTTGAGCGTGGGGGCAACTACTGGACACATTATGCGCTACAGAATCATATGGATATAGTTAGTGGGCCATTCATGACTGAGCTATGTGCTCTTGACTTGGACCCCATCGACTGTATGAGCAATGGTCTTGACCTGTTATCTTTACGGCAACACAGACACCCCTGTCCCTCTGTCCAATACATTGGTATGTACACGGCGCCCCGCCGTATCACCACGACTGGTCCGCCGACTCCATCCGCTGTGGCCTCAACCGGCCTTCGCCGGACGTCGGAGCAGAAGCTTCTACCCTACTAACTTTAAACGCCTGTGTCTCCCGCGTGCTAGCGTAGTAACGACTTCCCCGCGCCTTCCCTGTTCCATCTATTGCTGTTCACTGGACCCTATGATCATTTGGCTACATAGCTGATGCCTGCTGTTCACTGTTCATTAATCACGATACTCCGTTTATTTTATTGTTTGTTTCTCTGTCGGCCCCAACTCAGGCCCTGTGTGTAGTTAACCGACCCTCTCTACCCATTCATCACCATTTTACCTATTACTGTTGTCTTAGATGATTAGCTGTTGATGTTTTACCCGGTGTTGCCTTAGCTAGTTCTCCCAATCAACACCTGTGATTGCTTTATGCCTCGCTTTATGTCTCTCTCTGTCAATATGCCTTGTACACTGTTGTTTAGGATAGTTATTGTCTTAGTTTACTGCGGAGCCCCTAGTCCCACTCAACATGCCTCAGATACCTCCTTTGTCCCACCTCCCACACATGTGGTGACCTCACCCAGCATAACTAGCCCGTCCAGAGATGCAGCCTCGCTTATCATCACTCGGTGCCTGGGTTTACCTCCGCTGTACCCGTACCCCACCATACCCCTGTCTGTACACTATGCACTGAATATATTCAACCACGCCCAGAAATCTGCACCTTTTATTCTCTGTCCCCAACGCACTAGACGACCAGTTTTGCTAGCCTTTAGCCGTACCTTCATCCTACTCCTCCTCTGTTCCTCGGGTGATGTGGAGGTAAACCCAGGCCCTGTGTGTCCCCAGGCACTAGCATTTGTTGACTTCTGTAACGTAAAAGCCTTGGTTTCATGCATGTTAACATCAGAAGCCTCCTCCCTAAGTTTGTTTTACTCTCTGCTTCAGCACACTCCACCAACCCTGATGTCCTTGCCTGGTCTGAATCCTGACATCAAGGAAGGCCACCAAAATTTCAGAGATTTCCATCCCCAACTACAACATTTTCCATCAAGATAGAACTGCCAAAGTGGGAGGAGTTGCAATCTTCTGTAGAGATGGCCTGCAAAGTTCTGTCATACTTTCTAGGTCTATGCCCAAACAGTTCGAGCTTCTAATTTAAAAAAAAAATCTCTCCAGAAATAAGTCTCTCACTGGTGCCGCCTGTTAGAGACCCACCTCAGCTCCCAGCCGTGCCCTGGACACCATATATGAAATGATTGCACCCCATCTATCTTCAGAGTTTGTTCTGCTAGGTGACCTAAACTGGGATATGCTTAACACCCCGGCCTTCCTACAATCTAAGCTAGATGCCCTCAATCTCACACAAATTATCAAGGATCCCACCAGGGACGACCCTAAATCCGTAAACATGGGCACCCTCATAGATATTATCCTCAAATCAAATCAAATCAAATGTATTTATATAGCCAT
>NW_026283594.1:20000-37500 GCF_023373465.1 Oncorhynchus keta
CACACACACACAGCGTCAGCCAAGAGGTCTGGACTGTTATGTCACAGGCTGTTGTGAGCAGGGTTGCTGATCCAAGCCCCACTCTGGATGTCCCTCCTGAGTCACTACCGTAATAATTGTACTTTGATGTAATCCTCAGTAAACCCACATTCAGATAGAGGATTAGGATGCTCATATCTACACTGTGACATTAACGCACTTGCAAACAGAAACACACACACACACATACACACACACACATGCACACACACACACACACGTTACAGTTTTCATTTGGTATTGTTGACTTTCTGAGATGTGTACGGCAGGCGCTGAAGGAGGAATGGAGGAGGGAGGCGTCCATGATGAAAGGATTAAAGGATAAGGAAGAACATAATGAAAGAATGTTTTTGACCTCTACAGGACAGAGGGAGGACAGCACACGATAACAACAGTCAGCTCCTGATGAGAGAGGCAACAAGAAAAATACGGCACTGAATTACACTTTTGTTTTGTGTTTTGCATTGTTGGGTCGTTGTTGTGTTGCTGCTATCTTTATGTATTAATAAAATATCACTTAGAATTATAATGATCGAAAATAATCTCAAAGTGCATAAAACGATATAATAAATGGACACACGCAGACAGGACAGCTGACACAAAGAATCCAGCTGACACTACAAGGGACAGGGACACCAAGGAGCCCAGCTGACACTACAAGGGACAAGGACACCAAGGAGCCCAGCTGACACTACAAGGGACAAGGACACCAAGGAGCCCAGCTGACACTACAAGGGACAAGGACACCAAGAAGCCCAGCTATCAACAGAAAGCCTTCCTGAAGAGAAAGGTCTTTAGGCCCTTTTCATAAGGAGCTCAGAGTCTGCGGTGCCTTCATCTGGTCTGGCAGGATATTCCACAGGGGTGGTCGAGCTGAAAGAACAATCCTCCTAGGAGGGGACCTTGGTCCTGGAGGAGCAGACTATCTCTTGACCTGAGGATGTTGGTGGGGTTATGGCAGGAAAGCAGTTCCTTGAGATAAGGAGGGGAGCTTGGTCCTGGAGGAGAAGGTTATCTCTTGACCTGAGGATGTTGGTGGGGTTATGGCAGGAAAGCAGTTCCTTGAGATAAGGAGGGGAGCTTGGTCCTGGAGGAGAAGGTTATCTCTTGACCTGAGGGTGTTGGTGGGGTTATGGCAGGAAAGCAGTTCCTTGAGATAAGGAGGGGAGCTTGGTCCTGGAGGAGAAGGTTATCTCTTGACCTGAGGATGTTGGTGGGGTTATGGCAGGAAAGCAGTTCCTTGAGATAAGGAGGGGAGCTTGGTCCTGGAGGAGAAGGTTATCTCTTGACCTGAGGATGTTGGTGGGGTTATGGCAGGAAAGCAGTTCCTTGAGATAAGGAGGGGAGCTTGGTCCTGGAGGAGAAGGTTATCTCTTGACCTGAGGATGTTGGTGGGGTTATGGCAGGAAAGCAGTTACTTGAGATAAGGAGGGGCATTGCCATGAATACACTGGAAAATCAGCAGGAGGGTTTTGAATTCAATTCGGAATGAGACAATGAGCCAGTTCAGAGATGCCAGGATGTGAGACAATGAGCCAGGTCAGAGACGCCAGGATGGGGGGGATGTGAGACAATGAGCCAGTTCAGAGACACCAGGATGGGGGGGTTGTGAGACAATGGGCCAGTTCAGAGACACCAGGATGGGGGGTTGTGAGACAGTGAGCCAGTTCAGAGACACCAGGATGGGGGGGTTGTGAGACAGTGAGCCAGTTCAGAGACACCAGGATGGGGGGTTGTGAGACAGTGAGCCAGTTCAGAGACACCAGGATGGGGGGATGTGAGACAGTGAGCCGGTTCAGAGACACCAGGATGGGGGGGATGTGAGACAGTGAGCCAGTTCAGAGACACCAGGATGGGGGGATGTGAGACAGTGAGCCAGTTCAGAGACACCAGGATGGGGGGATGTGAGACAATGAGCCAGTTCAGAGACACCAGGATGGGGGGATGTGAGACAGTGAGCCAGTTCAGAGACACCAGGATGGGGGGATGTGAGACAGTTAGCCAGTTCAGAGACACCAGGATGGGGGGATGTGAGACAATGAGCCAGTTCAGAGACACCAGGATGGGGGGATGTGAGACAGTGAGCCAGTTCAGAGTCACCAGGATGGGGGATGTGAGACAGTGAATCAGTTCAGAGACACCAGGATGGGGGTGGATGTGAGACAGTGAGCCAGTTAAGAGACACCAGGATGGGGGAGATGTGAGATGGTGTTTCTGAAGTCTCATCAGGATGGGGATGTAATGCTGTCTCTGCAGTCTCATCAGGATGGGGATGTAATGCTGTTTCTGCAGTCTCATCAGGATGGGGGATGTAATGCTGTTTCTGCAGTCTCATCAGGATGGGGATGTAATGCTGTTTCTGCAGTCTCATCAGGATGGGGGATGTAATGCTGTTTCTGCAGTCTCATCAGGATGGGGGATGTAATGCTGTTTCTGCAGTCTCATCAGGATGGGGGATGTAATGCTGTTTCTGCAGTCTCATCAGGATGGGGATGTAATGCTGTTTCTGCAGTCTCATCAGGATGGGGGATGTAATGCTGTTTCTGCAGTCTCATCAGGATGGGGGATGTAATGCTGTTTCTGCAGTCTCATCAGGATGGGGGATGTAATGCTGTTTCTGCAGTCTCATCAGGATGGGGGATGTAATGCTGTTTCTGCAGGATGGGGATGTAGGTGCTGTCTCATCAGGATGCAGGGGATGTAATGCTGTTTCTGCAGTCTCATCAGGATGGGGGATGTAATGCTGTTTCTGCAGTCTCATCAGGATGGGGATGTAATGCTGTTTCTGCAGTCTCATCAGGATGGGGATGTAATGCTGTTTCTGCAGTCTCATCAGGATGGGGGATGTAATGCTGTTTCTGCAGTCTCATCAGGATGGGGATGTAATGCTGTTTCTGCAGTCTCAACAGGATGGAGGATGTAATGCTGTTTCTGCAGTCTCATCAGGATGGGATGTAATGCTGTTTCTGCAGTCTCATCAGGATGGGATGTAATGCTGTTTCTGCAGTCTCATCAGGATGGGGATGTAATGCTGTCTCTGCAGTCTCATCAGGATGGGGGATGTAATGCTGTTTCTGCAGTCTCATCAGGATGGGGGATGTAATGCTGTTTCTGCAGTCTCATCAGGATGGGGATGTAATGCTGTTTCTGCAGTCTCATCAGGATGGGGATGTAATGCTGTTTCTGCAGTCTCATCAGGATGGGGGATGTAATGCTGTTTCTGCAGTCTCATCAGGATGGGGATGTAATGCTGTTTCTGCAGTCTCATCAGGATGGGGATGTAATGCTGTTTCTGCAGTCTCATCAGGATGGGGATGTAATGCTGTTTCTGCAGTCTCATCAGGATGGGGGATGTAATGCTGTTTCTGCAGTCTCATCAGGATGGGGGATGTAATGCTGTTTCTGCAGTCTCATCAGGATGGGGGATGTAATGCTGTTTCTGCAGTCTCATCAGGATGGGGGATGTAATGCTGTCTCTGCAGTCTCATCAGGATGGGGGATGTAATGCTGTCTCTGCAGTCTCATCAGGATGGGGATGTAATGCTGTTTCTGCAGTCTCATCAGGATGGGGGATGTAATGCTGTTTCTGCAGTCTCATCAGGATGGGGATGTAATGCTGTTTCTGCAGTCTCATCAGGATGGGGGATGTAATGCTGTTTCTGCAGTCTCATCAGGATGGGGATGTAATGCTGTTTCTGCAGTCTCATCAGGATGGGGGATGGGGGATAATGCTGTTTCTGCAGTCTCATCAGGATGGGGGATGTAATGCTGTTTCTGCAGTCTCATCAGGATGGGGGATGTAATGCTGTTTCTGCAGTCTCATCAGGATGGGGGATGTAATGCTGTTTCTGCAGTCTCATCAGGATGGGGATGTAATGCTGTTTCTGCAGTCTCATCAGGATGGGGGATGTAATGCTGTTTCTGCAGTCTCATCAGGATGGGGGATGTAATGCTGTTTCTGCAGTCTCATCAGGATGGGGATGTAATGCTGTTTCTGCAGTCTCATCAGGATGGGGGATGTAATGCTGTTTCTGCAGTCTCATCAGGATGGGATGTAATGCTGTTTCTGCAGTCTCATCAGGATGGGATGTAATGCTGTTTCTGCAGTCTCATCAGGATGGGGGATGTAATGCTGTTTCTGCAGTCTCATCAGGATGGGGGATGTAATGCTGTTTCTGCAGTCTCATCAGGATGGGGGATGTAATGCTGTTTCTGCAGTCTCATCAGGATGGGGATGTAATGCTGTTTCTGCAGTCTCATCAGGATGGGGATGTAATGCTGTCTCTGCAGTCTCATCAGGATGGGGGATGTAATGCTGTTTCTGCAGTCTCATCAGGATGGGGATGTAATGCTGTTTCTGCAGTCTCATCAGGATGGGGGATGTAAGGTCTCATGGGGGATGTAATGCTGTTTCTGCAGTCTCATCAGGATGGGGGATGTAATGCTGTTTCTGCAGTCTCATCAGGATGGGGGATGTAATGCTGTTTCTGCAGTCTCATCAGGATGGGGGATGTAATGCTGTTTCTGCAGTCTCATCAGGATGGGGGATGTAATGCTGTTTCTGCAGTCTCATCAGGATGGGGGATGTAATGCTGTTTCTGCAGTCTCATCAGGATGGGGATGTAATGCTGTTTCTGCAGTCTCATCAGGATGGGAATGTAATGCTGTTTCTGCAGTCTCATCAGGATGGGGGATGTAATGCTGTTTCTGCAGTCTCATCAGGATGGGGGATGTAATGCTGTTTCTGCAGTCTCATCAGGATGGGGGATGTAATGCTGTTTCTGCAGTCTCATCAGGATGGGGATGTAATGCTGTTTCTGCAGTCTCATCAGGATGGGGGATGTAATGCTGTTTCTGCAGTCTCATCAGGATGGGGGATGTAATGTTTCTGCAGTTCATCAGGATGGGGGATGTAATGCTGTTTCTGCAGTCTCATCAGGATGGGGGATGTAATGCTGTTTCTGCAGTCTCATCAGGATGGGGGATGTAATGCTGTTTCTGCAGTCTCATCAGGATGGGGGATGTAATGCTGTTTCTGCAGTCTCATCAGGATGGGATGTAATGCTGTTTCTGCAGTCTCATCAGGATGGGGGATGTAATGCTGTTTCTGCAGTCTCATCAGGATGGGGGATGTAATGCTGTTTCTGCAGTCTCATCAGGATGGGGATGTAATGCTGTTTCTGCAGTCTCATCAGGATGGGGGATGTAATGCTGTTTCTGCAGTCTCATCAGGATGGGGATGTAATGCTGTTTCTGCAGTCTCATCAGGATGGGGGATGTAATGCTGTTTCTGCAGTCTCATCAGGATGGGGGATGTAATGCTGTTTCTGCAGTCTCATCAGGATGGGGGATGTAATGCTGTTTCTGCAGTCTCATCAGGATGGGGGATGTAATGCTGTTTCTGCAGTCTCATCAGGATGGGGATGTAATGCTGTTTCTGCAGTCTCATCAGGATGGGGGATGTAATGCTGTTTCTGCAGTCTCATCAGGATGGGGATGTAATGCTGTTTCTGTAGTCTCATCAGGATGGGGGATGTAATGCTGTTTCTGCAGTCTCATCAGGATGGGGATGTAATGCTGTTTCTGCAGTCTCATCAGGATGGGGGATGTAATGCTGTTTCTGTAGTCTCATCAGGATGGGGGATGTAATGCTGTTTCTGCAGTCTCATCAGGATGGGGATGTAATGCTGTTTCTGTAGTCTCATCAGGATGGGGGATGTAATGCTGTTTCTGCAGTCTCATCAGGATGGGGATGTAATGGTGTTTCTGCAGTCTCATCAGGATGGGGGATGTAATGCTGTTTCTGCAGTCTCATCAGGATGGGGATGTAATGCTGTTTCTGCAGTCTCATCAGGATGGGGGATGTAATGCTGTTTCTGCAGTCTCATCAGGATGGGGATGTAATGCTGTTTCTGCAGTCTCATCAGGATGGGAATGTAATGCTGTTTCTGCAGTCTCATCAGGATGGGGGATGTAATGCTGTTTCTGCAGTCTCATCAGGATGGGGATGTAATGCTGTTTCTGCAGTCTCATCAGGATGGGGATGTAATGCTGTTTCTGCAGTCTCATCAGGATGGGGGATGTAATGCTGTTTCTGCAGTCTCATCAGGATGGGGGATGTAATGCTGTTTCTGCAGTCTCATCAGGATGGGGGATGTAATGCTGTTTCTGCAGTCTCATCAGGATGGGGATGTAATGCTGTTTCTGCAGTCTCATCAGGATGGGGGATGTAATGCTGTTTCTGCAGTCTCATCAGGATGGGGGATGTAATGCTGTTTCTGCAGTCTCATCAGGATGGGGATGTAATGCTGTTTCTGCAGTCTCATCAGGATGGGGATGTAATGCTGTTTCTGCAGTCTCATCAGGATGGGGGATGTAATGCTGTTTCTGCAGTCTCATCAGGATGGGGGATGTAATGCTGTTTCTGCAGTCTCATCAGGATGGGGGATGTAATGCTGTTTCTGCAGTCTCATCAGGATGGGGATGTAATGCTGTTTCTGCAGTCTCATCAGGATGGGGGATGTAATGCTGTTTCTGCAGTCTCATCAGGATGGGGGATGTAATGCTGTTTCTGCAGTCTCATCAGGATGGGGGATGTAATGCTGTTTCTGCAGTCTCATCAGGATGGGGGATGTAATGCTGTTTCTGCAGTCTCATCAGGATGGGGGATGTAATGCTGTTTCTGCAGTCTCATCAGGATGGGGGATGTAATGCTGTTTCTGCAGTCTCATCAGGATGGGGATGTAATGCTGTTTCTGCAGTCTCATCAGGATGGGGGATGTAATGCTGTTTCTGCAGTCTCATCAGGATGGGGGATGTAATGCTGTTTCTGCAGTCTCATCAGGATGGGGGATGTAATGCTGTTTCTGCAGTCTCATCAGGATGGGGATGTAATGCTGTTTCTGCAGTCTCATCAGGATGGGGATGTAATGCTGTTTCTGCAGTCTCATCAGGATGGGGATGTAATGCTGTTTCTGCAGTCTCATCAGGATGGGGGATGTAATGCTGTTTCTGCAGTCTCATCAGGATGGGGGATGTAATGCTGTTTCTGCAGTCTCATCAGGATGGGGGATGTAATGCTGTTTCTGCAGTCTCATCAGGATGGGGATGTAATGCTGTTTCTGCAGTCTCATCAGGATGGGGGATGTAATGCTGTTTCTGCAGTCTCATCAGGATGGGGGATGTAATGCTGTCTCTGCAGTCTCATCAGGATGGGGGATGTAATGCTGTTTCTGCAGTCTCATCAGGATGGGGATGTAATGCTGTTTCTGCAGTCTCATCAGGATGGGGTATGTAATGCTGTTTCTGCAGTCTCATCAGGATGGGGGTGTAATGCTGTTTCTGCAGTCTCATCAGGATGGGGGATGTAATGGTGTTTCTGCAGTCTCATCAGGATGGGGGATGTCATGCTGTTTCTGCAGTCTCATCAGGATGGGGATGTAATGCTGTTTCTGCAGTCTCAACAGGATGGAGGATGTAATGCTGTTTCTGCAGTCTCATCAGGATGGGATGTAATGCTGTTTCTGCAGTCTCATCAGGATGGGATGTAATGCTGTTTCTGCAGTCTCATCAGGATGGGATGTAATGCTGTTTCTGCAGTCTCATCAGGATGGGGGATGTAATGCTGTTTCTGCAGTCTCATCAGGATGGGGATGTAATGCTGTTTCTGCAGTCTCATCAGGATGGGGATGTAATGCTGTTTCTGCAGTCTCATCAGGATGGGGATGTAATGCTGTTTCTGCAGTCTCATCAGGATGGGGATGTAATGCTGTCTCTGCAGTCTCATCAGGTGGGGGGATGTAATGCTGTTTCTGCAGTCTCATCAGGATGGGGGATGTAATGCTGTCTCTGCAGTCTCATCAGGGTGGGGGATGTAATGCTGTCTCTGCAGTCTCATCAGGATGGGGGATGTAATGCTGTTTTTGCAGTCTCATCAGGTGGGGGATGTAGTGTTTCTGCAGTCTCATCAGGATGGGGATGTAATGCTGTTTCTGCAGTCTCATCAGGATGGGGATGTAATGCTGTTTCTGCAGTCTCATCAGGATGGGGATGTGAGATGCTGTTTCTGCAGTCTCATCAGGATGGGGGATGTAATGCTGTTTCTGCAGTCTCATCAGGATGGGGGATGTAATGCTGTTTCTGCAGTCTCATCAGGATGTGGGATGTAATGCTGTCTCTGCAGTCTCATCAGGATGGGGATGTAATGGTGTTTCTGCAGTCTCATCAGGATGGGGGATGTAATGCTGTTTCTGCAGTCTCATCAGGATGGGGATGTAATGCTGTTTCTGCAGTCTCATCAGGATGGGAATGTAATGCTGTTTCTGCAGTCTCATCAGGGTGGGGGATGTAATGCTGTCTCTGCAGTCTCATCAGGATGGGGATGTAATGCTGTTTCTGCAGTCTCATCAGGGTGGGGGATGTAATGCTGTCTCTGCAGTCTCATCAGGATGGGGATGTAATGGTGTTTCTGCAGTCTCATCAGGATGGGGGATGTAATGCTGTTTCTGCAGTCTCATCAGGATGGAGATGTAATGCTGTTTCTGCAGTCTCATCAGGATGGGGATGTAATGCTGTTTCTGCAGTCTCATCAGGATGGGGGTGTAATGCTGTTTCTGCAGTCTCATCAGGATGGGGATGTAATGCTGTTTCTGCAGTCTCATCAGGATGGGGATGTAATGCTGTTTCTGCAGTCTCATCAGGATGGGGATGTAATGCTGTCTCTGCAGTCTCATCAGGATGGGGTAATGCTGTTTCTGCAGTCTCATCAGGATGGGGGATGTAATGCTGTTTCTGCAGTCTCATCAGGATGGGGGATGTAATGCTGTTTCTGCAGTCTCATCAGGATGGGGGATGTAATGCTGTTTCTGCAGTCTCAACAGGATGGGGGTGTAATGCTGTTTCTGCAGTCTCATCAGGATGGGGGGTGTAATGCTGTTTCTGCAGTCTCATCAGGATGGGAATGTAATGCTGTTTCTGTAGTCTCATCAGGATGGGGATGTAATGCTGTTTCTGCAGTCTCATCAGGATGGGGGATGTAATGCTGTTTCTGCAGTCTCATCAGGATGGGGGATGTAATGCTGTTTCTGCAGTCTCATCAGGATGGGGGATGTAATGCTGTTTCTGCAGTCTCATCAGGATGGGGATGTAATGCTGTTTCTGTAGTCTCATCAGGATGGGGATGTAATGCTGTTTCTGCAGTCTCATCAGGATGGGGGATGTAATGCTGTTTCTGCAGTCTCATCAGGATGGGGGATGTAATGCTGTTTCTGCAGTCTCATCAGGATGGGGAATGTAATGCTGTTTCTGTAGTCTCATCAGGATGGGGATGTAATGCTGTTTCTGCAGTCTCATCAGGATGGGGGATGTAATGCTGTTTCTGCAGTCTCATCAGGATGGGGATGTAATGCTGTTTCTGCAGTCTCAACAGGATGGGGGATGTAATGCTGTTTCTGCAGTCTCATCAGGATGGGGATGTAATGCTGTTTCTGCAGTCTCATCAGGATGGGGGATGTAATGCTGTTTCTGCAGTCTCATCAGGATGGGGGATGTAATGCTGTTTCTGCAGTCTCATCAGGATGGGGATGTAATGCTGTTTCTGCAGTCTCATCAGGATGGGGGGTGTAATGCTGTTTCTGCAGTCTCATCAGGATGGGGATGTAATGCTGTTTCTGCAGTCTCATCAGGATGGGGATGTAATGCTGTTTCTGCAGTCTCATCAGGATGGGGATGTAATGCTGTCTCTGCAGTCTCATCAGGATGGGAATGTAATGCTGTTTCTGCAGTCTCATCAGGATGGGGATGTAATGCTGTTTCTGCAGTCTCATCAGGATGGGGATGTAATGCTGTTTCTGCAGTCTCATCAGGATGGGGATGTAATGCTGTTTCTGCAGTCTCAACAGGACGGAGGATGTAATGCTGTTTCTGCAGTCTCATCAGGATGGGGGATGTAATGCTGTTTCTGCTGGCTCATCAGGATGGGGATGTAATGCTGTTTCTGCAGGCTCATCAGGATGGGGATGTAATGCTGTTTCTGCAGTCTCATCAGGATGGGGGATGTAATGCTGTTTCTGCAGTCTCATCAGGATGGGGGATGTAATGCTGTTTCTGCAGTCTCATCAGGATGGGGGATGTAATGCTGTTTCTGCAGTCTCATCAGGATGGGGGATGTAATGCTGTTTCTGCAGTCTCATCAGGATGGGATGTAATTTACATTTACATTTAAGTCATTTAGCAGACGCTCTTATCCAGAGCTGTTTCAGCAGTCTCAACAGGATGGGGGATGTAATGCTGTTTCTGCAGTCTCATCAGGATGGGGGATGTAATGCTGTTTCTGCAGTCTCATCAGGATGGGGGATGTAATGCTGTTTCTGCTGGCTCATCAGGATGGGGGATGTAATGCTGTTTCTGCAGTCTCATCAGGATGGGGGATGTAATGCTGTTTCTGCAGTCTCATCGGGATGGGGGATGTAATGCTGTTTCTGCAGTCTCATCAGGATGGGGGATGTAATGCTGTTTCTGCAGTCTCATCAGGATGGGGGATGTAATGCTGTCTCTGCAGTCTCATCAGGATGGGATGTAATTTACATTTACATTTAAGTCATTTAGCAGACGCTCTTATCCAGAGCTGTTTCAGCAGTCTCAACAGGATGGGGGATGTAATGTTGTTTCTGCAGTCTCATCAGGATGGGGGATGTAATGCTGTTTCTGCAGTCTCATCAGGATGGGGGATGTAATGCTGTTTCTGCAGTCTCATCAGGATGGGGGATGTAATGCTGTTTCTGCAGTCTCATCAGGATGGGGGATGTAATGCTGTCTCTGCAGTCTCATCAGGGTGGGGGATGTAATGCTGTCTCTGCAGTCTCATCAGGATGGGGGGTGTAATGCTGTCTCTGCAGTCTCATCAGGGTGGGGGATGTAATGCTGTCTCTGCAGTCTCATCAGGATGGGGGATGTAATGCTGTTTCTGCAGTCTCATCAGGATGGGGGATGTAATGCTGTCTCTGCAGTCTCATCAGGATGGGGATGTAATGCTGTTTCTGCAGTCTCATCAGGGTGGGGGATGTAATGCTGTCTCTGCAGTCTCATCAGGATGGGGATGTAATGCTGTCTCTGCAGTCTCATCAGGATGGGGACGTAATGCTGTTTCTGCAGTCTCATGAGGATGGAGGATGTAATGCTGTTTCTGCAGTCTCATCAGGATGGGGGATGTAATGCTGTTTCTGCAGTCTCATCGGGATGGGGGATGTAATGCTGTTTCTGCAGTCTCATCAGGATGGGGGATGTAATGCTGTTTCTGCAGTCTCATCAGGATGGGGGATGTAATGCTGTTTCTGCAGTCTCATCAGGATGGGGGATGTAATGCTGTCTCTGCAGTCTCATCAGGATGGGATGTAATTTACATTTACATTTAAGTCATTTAGCAGACGCTCTTATCCAGAGCTGTTTCAGCAGTCTCAACAGGATGGGGGATGTAATGTTGTTTCTGCAGTCTCATCAGGATGGGGGATGTAATGCTGTTTCTGCAGTCTCATCAGGATGGGGGATGTAATGCTGTCTCTGCAGTCTCATCAGGATGAGGAATGTAATGCTGTTTCTGTAGTCTCATCAGGATGGGGATGTAATGCTGTTTATGCAGTCTCATCAGGATGGGGGATGTAATGCTGTTTCTGCAGTCTCATCAGGATGGGGGATGTAATGCTGTCTCTGCAGTCTCAACAGGACGGAGGATGTAATGCTGTTTCTGCAGTCTCATCAGGATGGGGGATGTAATGCTGTCTCTGCAGTCTCATCAGGATGGGGGATGTAATGCTGTTTCTGCAGTCTCATCAGGGTGGGGGATGTAGTGGTGTTTCTGCAGTCTCATCAGGATGGGGATGTAATGCTGTTTCTGCAGTCTCATCAGGATGGGGGATGTAATGCTGTTTCTGCAGTCTCATCAGGATGGGGGATGTGAGATGGTGTTTCTGTAGTCTCATCAGGATGGGGGATGTAATGCTGTTTCTGCAGTCTCATCAGGATGGGGATGTAATGCTGTTTCTTTAGTCTCATCAGGATGGGGGTGTAATGCTGTTTCTGCAGTCTCATCAGGATGGGGGATGTAATGCTGTTTCTGCAGTCTCATCAGGATGGGAATGTAATGCTGTTTCTGCAGTCTCATCAGGATGGGAATGTAATGCTGTTTCTGCAGTCTCATCAGGATGGGGGATGTAATGCTGTTTCTGCAGTCTCATCAGGATGGGGGATGTAATGCTGTTTCTGCAGTCTCATCAGGATGGGGGATGTAATGCTGTTTCTGCAGTCTCATCAGGATGGGGGATGTAATGCTGTTTCTGCAGTCTCATCAGGATGGGGGATGTAATGCTGTTTCTGCAGTCTCATCAGGATGGGGGATGTAATGCTGTTTCTGCAGTCTCATCAGGATGGGGGATGTAATGCTGTCTCTGCAGTCTCATCAGGATGGGGGATGTAATGCTGTCTCTGCAGTCTCATCAGGGTGGGGGATGTAATGCTGTCTCTGCAGTCTCATCAGGATGGGGGATGTAATGCTGTTTCTGCAGTCTCATCAGGATGGGGGATGTAATGCTGTCTCTGCAGTCTCATGAGGATGGAGGATGTAATGCTGTTTCTGCAGTCTCATCAGGATGGGGATGTAATGCTGTTTCTGCAGTCTCATCAGGATGGGGGATGTAATGCTGTTTCTGCAGTCTCATCAGGATGGGGGATGTAATGCTGTTTCTGCAGTCTCATCAGGATGGAGATGTAATGCTGTTTCTGCAGTCTCATCAGGATGGGGGATGTAATGCTGTTTCTGCAGTCTCATCAGGATGGGGGATGTGAGATGGTGTTTCTGTAGTCTCATCAGGATGGGGGATGTAATGCTGTTTCTGCAGTCTCATCAGGATGGGGGATGTAATGCTGTTTCTGCAGTCTCATCAGGATGGGGGATGTAATGCTGTTTCTGCAGTCTCATCAGGATGGGGGATGTAATGCTGTCTCTGCAGTCTCATCAGGGTGGGGGATGTAATGCTGTCTCTGCAGTCTCATCAGGATGGGGGATGTAATGCTGTCTCTGCAGTCTCATCAGGGTGGGGGATGTAATGCTGTCTCTGCAGTCTCATCAGGATGGGGGATGTAATGCTGTTTCTGCAGTCTCATCAGGGTGGGGGATGTAGTGGTGTTTCTGCAGTCTCATCAGGATGGGGATGTAATGCTGTTTCTGCAGTCTCATCAGGATGGGGGATGTAATGCTGTTTCTGCAGTCTCATCAGGATGGGGGATGTGAGATGGTGTTTCTGTAGTCTCATCAGGATGGGGGATGTAATGCTGTTTCTGCAGTCTCATCAGGATGGGGATGTAATGCTGTTTCTTTAGTCTCATCAGGATGGGGGATGTAATGCTGTCTCTGCAGTCTCATCAGGATGGGGATGTAATGGTGTTTCTGCAGTCTCATCAGGATGGGGGATGTAATGCTGTTTCTGCAGTCTCATCAGGGTGGGGATGTAATGCTGTTTCTGCAGTCTCATCAGGATGGGAATGTAATGCTGTTTCTGCAGTCTCATCAGGGTGGGGGATGTAATGCTGTCTCTGCAGTCTCATCAGGATGGGGATGTAATGCTGTTTCTGCAGTCTCATCAGGGTGGGGGATGTAATGCTGTCTCTGCAGTCTCATCAGGATGGGGATGTAATGCTGTCTCTGCAGTCTCATCAGGATGGGGATGTAATGCTGTTTCTGCAATCTCATGAGGATGGAGGATGTAATGCTGTTTCTGCAGTCTCATCAGGATGGGGGGTGTAATGCTGTTTCTGCAGTCTCATCAGGATGGGGGGTGTAATGCTGTTTCTGCAGTCTCATCAGGATGGGGATGTAATGCTGTTTCTGCAGTCTCATCAGGATGGGGATGTAATGCTGTTTCTGCAGTCTCATCAGGATGGGGGATGTAATGCTGTCTCTGCAGTCTCATCAGGATGGGAATGTAATGCTGTTTCTGTAGTCTCATCAGGATGGGGATGTAATGCTGTTTCTGCAGTCTCATCAGGATGGGGGATGTAATGCTGTTTCTGCAGTCTCATCAGGATGGGGGATGTAATGCTGTTTCTGCAGTCTCAACAGGATGGGGGGTGTAATGCTGTTTCTGCAGTCTCATCAGGATGGGGGGTGTAATGCTGTTTCTGCAGTCTCATCAGGATGGGAATGTAATGCTGTTTCTGTAGTCTCATCAGGATGGGGATGTAATGCTGTTTCTGCAGTCTCATCAGGATGGGGGATGTAATGCTGTTTCTGCAGTCTCATCAGGATGTGGGATGTAATGCTGTTTCTGCAGTCTCAACAGGATGGGGGATGTAATGCTGTTTCTGCAGTCTCATCAGGATGGGGGATGTAATGCTGTTTCTGTAGTCTCATCAGGATGGGGATGTAATGCTGTTTCTGCAGTCTCATCAGGATGGGGGATGTAATGCTGTTTCTGCAGTCTCATCAGGATGGGGGGTGTAATGCTGTTTCTGCAGTCTCATCAGGATGGGAATGTAATGCTGTTTCTGTAGTCTCATCAGGATGGGGATGTAATGCTGTTTCTGCAGTCTCATCAGGATGGGGGATGTAATGCTGTTTCTGCAGTCTCATCAGGATGGGGGATGTAATGCTGTTTCTGCAGTCTCAACAGGATGGGGGATGTAATGCTGTTTCTGCAGTCTCATCAGGATGGGGGATGTAATGCTGTTTCTGCAGTCTCATCAGGATGGGGATGTAATGCTGTTTCTGCAGTCTCATCAGGATGGGGGATGTAATGCTGTTTCTGCAGTCTCAACAGGATGGGGGATGTAATGCTGTTTCTGCAGTCTCATCAGGATGGGGTGTAATGCTGTTTCTGCAGTCTCATCAGGATGGGGATGTAATGCTGTTTCTGCAGTCTCATCAGGATGGGGATGTAATGCTGTTTCTGCAGTCTCATCAGGATGGGGGATGTAATGCTGTCTCTGCAGTCTCATCAGGATGGGAATGTAATGCTGTTTCTGTAGTCTCATCAGGATGGGGATGTAATGCTGTTTCTGCAGTCTCATCAGGATGGGGGATGTAATGCTGTTTCTGCAGTCTCATCAGGATGGGGGATGTAATGCTGTTTCTGCAGTCTCAACAGGACGGAGGATGTAATGCTGTTTCTGCAGTCTCATCAGGATGGGGGATGTAATGCTGTTTCTGCTAGCTCATCAGGATGGGGGATGTAATGCTGTTTCTGCTGGCTCATCAGGATGGGGGATGTAATGCTGTTTCTGCAGTCTCATCAGGATGGGGGATGTAATGCTGTTTCTGCAGTCTCATCGGGATGGGGGATGTAATGCTGTTTCTGCAGTCTCATCAGGATGGGGGATGTAATGATTGTTTCTGCAGTCTCATCAGGATGGGGGATGTAATGCTGTTTCTGCAGTCTCATCAGGATGGGGGATGTAATGCTGTTTCTGCAGTCTCATCAGGATGGGGTATGTAATGCTGTTTCTGCAGTCTCATCAGGATGGGGGATGTAATGCTGTTTCTGCAGTCTCATCAGGATGGGGGATGTAATGCTGTTTCTGCAGTCTCATCAGGATGGGGGATGTAATGCTGTTTCTGCTGTCTCATCAGGATGGGGGGGATGTAATGTTGTTTCTGCAGTCTCATCAGGATGGGGGATGTAATGCTGTTTCTGCAGTCTCATCAGGATGGGGGATGTAATGCTGTTTCTGCAGTCTCATCAGGATGGGGGATGTAATGCTGTTTCTGCAGTCTCATCAGGATGGGGATGTAATGCTGTTTCTGCAGTCTCATCAGGATGGGGATGTAATGCTGTTTCTGCAGTCTCATCAGGATGGGGGATGTAATGCTGTTTCTGCAGTCTCATCAGGATGGGGGATGTAATGCTGTCTCTGCAGTCTCATCAGGATGGGGTAATTTACATTTACATTTAAGTACGCTCTTATCCAGAGCTGTTTCTGCAGTCTCATCAGGATGGGGGGATGTAATGTTGTTTCTGCAGTCTCATCAGGATGGGGGATGTAATGCTGTTTCTGCAGTCTCATCAGGATGGGGGATGTAATGCTGTTTCTGCAGTCTCATCAGGATGGGGATGTAATGCTGTTTCTGCAGTCTCATCAGGATGGGGGATGTAATGCTGTTTCTGCAGTCTCATCAGGATGGGGATGATACATTCAGGATTTATGCTGTTTCTGCTCTTATCAGAGCTGTTTCTGCAGTCTCATCAGGATGGGGATGTAATGCTGTTTCTGCAGTCTCATCAGGATGGGGATGTAATGCTGTTTCTGCAGTCTCATCAGGATGGGGATGTAATGCTGTTTCTGCAGTCTCATCAGGATGGGGGATGTAATGCTGTTTCTGCAGTCTCATCAGGATGGGGGATGTAATGCTGTTTCTGCAGTCTCATCAGGATGGGGGATGTAATGCTGTTTCTGCAGTCTCATCAGGATGGGGGATGTAATGCTGTTTCTGCAGTCTCATCAGGATGGGGGATGTAATGCTGTTTCTGCAGTCTCATCAGGATGGGGGATGTAATGCTGTTTCTGCAGTCTCATCAGGATGGGGGATGTAATGCTGTTTCTGCAGTCTCATCAGGATGGGGGATGTAATGCTGTTTCTGCAGTCTCATCAGGATGGGGGATGTAATGCTGTTTCTGCAGTCTCATCAGGATGGGGGATGTAATGCTGTCTCTGCAGTCTCATCAGGATGGGGGATGTAATGCTGTTTCTGCAGTCTCATCAGGGTGGGGGATGTAATGCTGTCTCTGCAGTCTCATCAGGATGGGGGATGTAATGCTGTTTCTGCAGTCTCATCAGGATGGGGGATGTAATGCTGTTTCTGCAGTCTCATCAGGATGGGGATGTAATGCTGTTTCTGCAGTCTCATCAGGATGGGGGATGTAATGCTGTTTCTGCAGTCTCATCAGGATGGGGGATGTAATGCTGTCTCTGCAGTCTCATCAGGATGGGGATGTAATGCTGTTTCTGCAGTCTCATCAGGATGGAGGATGTAATGCTGTTTCTGCAGTCTCATCAGGATGGGGGATGTAATGCTGTTTCTGCAGTCTCATCAGGATGGGGGATGTAATGCTGTTTCTGCAGTCTCATCAGGATGGGGGATGTAATGCTGTTTCTGCAGTCTCATCAGGATGGGGGATGTAATGCTGTTTCTGCAGTCTCATCAGGATGGGGGATGTAATGCTGTCTCTGCAGTCTCATCAGGATGGGATGTAATTTACATTTACATTTAAGTCATTTAGCAGACGCTCTTATGCAGTCTCATCAGGATGGGGTAAGAGCTGTTTCAGCAGTCTCAACAGGATGGGGGATGTAATGTTGTTTCTGCAGTCTCATCAGGATGGGGGATGTAATGCTGTTTCTGCAGTCTCATCAGGATGGGGGATGTAATGCTGTCTCTGCAGTCTCATCAGGATGAGGAATGTAATGCTGTTTCTG
>NW_026283594.1:42500-54381 GCF_023373465.1 Oncorhynchus keta
CTCCCTCCCTCCCTCCATCCCTCCCTCCCTCCCTCCCTCCCTCCCTCCCTCCCTCCCTCCCTCCTCTCCTCCTCCCTCCATCCCACCCTCCTTTCCTCCTCCCTCCCTCCCTCCTCCCTCCATCCCACCCTCCACCCTCCTCCTCCTCCCTCCCACCCTCCTTTCCTCCTCCCTCCCTCCCTCCCTCCCTCCCTCCCTCCCTCCCTCCCTCCCTCCTCCCTCCTCCTCCCTCCATCCCACCCTCCTTTCCTCCTCCCTCCCTCCCTCCCTCCTTTCCTCCCTCCCTCCCTCCCTCCCTCCCCTCCCCTCCCTCCCTCCCTCCCTCCCTCCCCTCCCTCCCTCCCTCCCTCCCTCCCTCCCCTCCCTCCCTCCCTCCCTCCCTCCCTCCTCCCTCCCTCCCTCCCTCCCTCCTCCTCCCTCCCTCCCTCCCTCCTCTCCTCCTCCCTCCCTCCCTCCCTCCCTCCCTCCCTCCCTCCTCCCCTCCCTCCTCCCTCCCTCCCTCTCCTCCTCCCTCCCTCCCTCCTCTCATCCTCCCTCCATCCCTTCCTCTCCTCCTCCCTCCATCCCTCCCACCCTCCCCCTCCCTCCCCTCCTCCCCCTCCCTCAATCCCACCCTTTCCCCCTCCCTCCCTCCCTCCCTCCCTCCCTCCCTCCCTCCCTCCCTCCCTCCCTCCCTCCCTCCCTCCCTCCCTCCTCTCCTCCTCCCTCCATCCCACCCTCCTTTCCTCCTCCCTCCCTCCTCCCTCCATCCCACCCTCCTCTCTCCTCCTCGCTCCCTCCCACCCTCCTTTCCTCCTCCCTCCCTCCCTCCCTCCCTCCCTCCCTCCCTCCCTCCCTCCCTCCCTCCCTCCCTCCCTCCCTCCCTCCCTCCCTCCCTCCTCCCTCCCTCCCTCCCTCCTCCTCCCTCCATCCCACCCTCCTTTCCTCCTCCCTCCCTCCCTCCCTCCTTTCCTCCTCCCTCCCTCCCTCCCTCCCTCCTTCCCTCCTCCCCTCCCTCCCTCCCTCCCTCCCTCCCTCCCTCCCTCCCTCCCTCCCTCCCTCCCTCCCTCCCTCCTCTCCCTCCTCCCTCCCTCCCTCCCTCCTTTCCTCCTCCCTCCTCCCTCCCTCCCTCCTCCGCCTCCCTCCATCCCACCCTCCTTCCTCCTCCTCCCTCCCTCCCTCCCTCCCTCCCTCCCTCCTCTCCGCCTCCCTCCATCCCACCCTCCTTTCCTCCTCCTCCCTCCCTCCCTCCTCTCCTCCTCCCTCCATCCCACCCTCCTTTCCTCCTCCCTCCCTCCCTCCCTGCCTCCCTCCTTCTATATACAGTATATTTCCCACCAACCATCCCTCCATCACTCCCCTCTCTCTCTCCCTTCCTCCCTCCATCATTCTCCATATCCTTCCCTCCCACCCTCCCTCTATCTCTCCTTCTCTGTTCCTCCCTCCCTCCATGGAACAGACTGTGGAACCCAGCCAGGCTGTCGTGTGTGTATGTCTGTGTGCGTGTGTGTGTTTGTGTGTGTGTGTGTGTGTGTGTGCGTGCGTGCGCGTGTGTGTATGTCTGTGTGCGTGTGTGTGTTTGTGTATGTGTGTGTGTGTGTGTGTGTGCGTGCGTGCGTGCGTGCGTGCGTGCGTTTGCTTGTGTGAGTGTGTCTGTGTACCTTTCTGTGTATGTGTATTGTGGATGCCAGCACGTGTGTGTACAGTCACTGTGTGCATGTTGTTAGTATTCTATCTGAGTAAACGGCAGTGTGGCATCATCCATAGTCTTATCACAGTCTCTGTGTGGCCAACTAGATTCACCCATATCCATATTAACATATGTATGAGGCATATAGCACTGAGATACAAGATCCATGGCTACCGTTCACATTATAGAGATCACCCTATTAAACCACATCCTTCATGTGTGTCTGAGGTTCATATCTGCAGCCCTCTCCAGTCATCACTCTACAGGCCTGCTACTGATGTTACTGTCTCCTAAAGGGTTTCATTTGGGACACTGCAGGAAGGAGCTGGTGTGTCTTTGTCTCCTAATGACGATGTCATCAAAGATGGTGACAGTTGGCTTCCTTCCACACTGATCCAGGACCAGGAGACGGATCACCGCCCATCAGCACCACCTCACAATGACAGAGGAGTAAGAAAGATGGGAAGGAGAAAGAGAGAGAACAGAAAGAGGGTGGAGAGGGAAGAAAAACGGGAAAGGGAAGAGAGAAAGTAGATAGAGAAGGAGGAGAAAGGAGAAGAGAGAAAGTAGATAGAGAAGGAGGAGAAAGGAGAAGAGAGAAAGTAGATAGAGAAGGAGGAGAAAGGAGTAGAGAGAAAGTAGATAGAGAAGGAGGAGAAAGGAGAAGAGAGAAAGTAGATAGAGAAGGAGGAGAAAGGAGAAGAGAGAAAGTAGATAGAGAAGGAGGAGAAAGGAGAAGAGAGAAAGTAGATAGAGAAGGAGGAGAAAGGGAGAGAGAGAAAGTAGATAGAGAAGGAGGAGAAAGGAGAAGAGAGAAAGTAGATAGAGAAGGAGGAGAAAGGAGAAGAGAGAAAGTAGATAGAGAAGGAGGAGAAAGGAGAAGAGAGAAAGTAGATAGAGAAGGAGGAGAAAGGAGAAGAGAGAAAGTAGATAGAGAAGGAGGAGAAAGGAGAAGAGAGAAAGTAGATAGAGAAGGAGGAGAAAGGAGAAGAGAGAAAGTAGATAGAGAAGGAGGAGAAAGGAGAAGAGAGAAAGTAGATAGAGAAGGAGGAGAAAGGAGAAGAGAGAAAGTAGATAGAGAAGGAGGAGAAAGGAGAAGAGAGAAAGTAGATAGAGAAGGAGGAGAAAGGAGAAGAGAGAAAGTAGATAGAGAAGGAGGAGATAGAGAAAAGGAGAAGAGAGAAAGTAGATAGAGAAGGAGGAGAAAGGAGAAGAGAGAAAGTAGATAGAGAAGGAGGAGAAAGGAGAAGAGAGAAAGTAGATAGAGAAGGAGGAGAAAGGAGAAGAGAGAAAGTAGATAGAGAAGGAGGAGAAAGGAGAAGAGAGAAAGTAGATAGAGAAGGAGGAGAAAGGAGAAGAGAGAAAGTAGATAGAGAAGGAGAGAAAGGAGAAGAGAGAAAGTAGATAGAGAAGGAGGAGAAAGGAGAAGAGAGAAAGTAGATAGAGAAGGAGGAGAAAGGAGAAAGTAGAGAAGGAGGAAAGTAGATAGAGAAGGAGGAGAAAGGAGAAAGAGAGAAAGTAGATAGAGAAGGAGGAGAAAGGAGAAGAGAGAAAGTAGATAGAGAAGGAGGAGAAAGGAGAAGAGAGAAAGATAGATAGAGAAGGAGGAGAAAGGAGAAGAGAGAAAAGATAGAGAAGAGGAGAAAGGAGAAGAGAGAAAGTAGATAGAGAAGGAGGAGAAAGGAGAAGAGAGAAAGTAGATAGAGAAGGAGGAGAAAGGAGAAGAGAGAAAGTAGATAGAGAAGGAGGAGAAAGGAGAAGAGAAAGAAAGTAGATAGAGAAGGAGGAGAAAGGAGAAGAGAGAAAGTAGATAGGAGAAGGAGAGAGAAAAGGAGAAGGAGGAGAAAGGAGTAGATAGAGAAGGAGGAGAAAGGAGAAGAGAGAAAGTAGATAGAGAAGGAGGAGAAAGGAGAAAGAGAGAGAAAGTAGATAGAGAAGGAGGAGAAAGGAGAAGAGAGAAAGTAGATAGAGAAGGAGGAGAAAGGAGAAGAGAGAAAGTAGATAGAGAAGGAGGAGAAAGGAGAAGAGAGAAAGTAGATAGAGAAGGAGGAGAAAGGAGAAGAGAGAAAGTAGATAGAGAAGGAGGAGAAAGAGAAAGAGAGAAAGGAGATGGAGGAGAAAGGAGAAGAGAGAAAGTAGATAGAGAAGGAGGAGAAAGGAGAAGAGAGAAAGTAGATAGAGAAGGAGGAGAAAGGAGAAGAGAGAAAGTAGATAGAGAAGGAGGAGAAAGGAGAAGAGAGAAAGTAGATAGAGAAGGAGGAGAAAGGAGAAGAGAGAAAGTAGATAGAGAAGGAGGAGAAAGGAAAGAAGAGAAGGAGGAAAGTAGATAGAGAAGGAGGAGAAAGGAGAAGAGAGAAAGTAGATAGAGAAGGAGGAGAAAGGAGAAGAGAGAAAGTAGATAGAGAAGGAGGAGAAAGAGAGAGAAAGTAGATAGAGAAGGAGGAGAAAGGAGAAGAGAGAAAAGATGGAGAAGAGAGAAAGTAGATAGAGAAGGAGGAGAAAGGAGAAGAGAGAAAGTAGATAGAGAAGGAGGAGAAAGGAGAAGAGAGAAAGTAGATAGAGAAGGAGGAGAAAGGAGAAGAGAGAAAGTAGATAGAGAAGGAGGAGAAAGGAGGAGAAAGGAGAAGAGAGAAAGTAGATAGAGAAGGAGGAGAAAGGAGAAGAGAGAAAGTAGATAGAGAAGGAGGAGAAAGGAGAAGAGAGAAAGTAGATAGAGGAGAGAAAGGAGAAGAGAGAGTAGATAGAGAAGGAGGAGAAGGAGAGAGAAAGTAGATAGAGAAGGAGGAGAAAGGAGAAGAGAGAAAGTAGATAGAGAAGGAGGAGAAAGGAGAAGAGAGAAAGTAGATAGAGAAGGAGGAGAAAGGAGAAGAGAGAAAGTAGATAGAGAAGGAGGAGGAGAAGAGAGGAGGGAGAAAGGAGAGAAGAGAGAAAGTAGATAGAGAGGAGAAAGGAGAAGAGAGAAAGTAGATAGAGAAGGAGGAGTAGAGAAAGGAGAAGACAGAAAGTAGATAGAGAAGGAGGAGAAAGGAGAAGAGAGAAAGTAGATAGAGAAGGAGAGAAAGAGAAGAAGAAAGTAGATAGAGAAGGAGGAGAAAGGAGAAAGTAGATAGAGAAGTAGAAAGGAGAAGGAGAGAAAGTAGATAGAGAAGGAGGAGAAAGGAGAAGAGAGAAAGTAGATAGAGAAGGAGGAGAAAGGAGAAGAGAGAAAGTAGATAGAGAAGGAGGAGAAAGGAGAAGAGAGAAAGTAGATAGAGAAGGAGGAGAAAGGAGAAGAGAGAAAGTAGATAGAGAAGGAGGAGAAGGAGAAAGTAGAGAGAAGGAGGAGAAGAGAGAAAGTAGATAGAGAAGGAGGAGAAAGTAGGTAGAGAAGGAGGAGAAAGGAGAAGAGAGAAAGTAGATAGAGAAGGAGGAGAAAGGAGAAGAGAGAGGAGAAGGAGGAGAAAGGAGAAGAGAGAAAGTAGATAGAGAAGGAGGAGAAAGGAGAAGAGAGAAAGTAGATAGAGAAGGAGGAGAAAGGAGAAGAGAGAAAGTAGATAGAGAAGGAGAGAAAGGAGAAGGAGAAAGTAGATAGAGAAGGAGGAGAAAGGAGAAGAGAGAAAGTAGATAGAGAAGGAGGAGAAAGGAGAAGAGAGAAAGTAGATAGAGAAGGAGGAGAAAGGAGAAGAGAGAAATTAGATAGAGAAGGAGGAGAAAGGAGAAGAGAGAAAGTAGATAGAGAAGGAGGAGAAAGGAGAAAGGAGAAAGTAGAGAGAAAGTAGATAGAGAAGGAGGAGAAAGGAGAAGAGAGAAAGTAGATAGAGAAGGAGGAGAAAGGAGAAGAGAGAAAGTAGATAGAGAAGGAGGAGAAAGGAGAAGAGAGAAAGTAGATAGAGTAGATAGAGAAGGAGGAGAAAGGAAGAGAGAAAGTAGATAGAGAAGGAGGAGAAAGGAGAAGAGAGAAAGTAGATAGAGAAGGAGGAGAAAGGGAAAAGGAGAGAGAGAAAGTAGATAGAGAAAGTAGATAGAGAAGGAGGAGAGGAAGAGAGAAAGTAGATAGAGAAGGAGGAGAAAGGAGAAGAGAGAAAAGTAGATAGAGAAGGAGGAGAAAGAGAGAAGAGAGAAAGTAGATAGAGAAGGAGGAGAAAGGAGAAGAGAGAAAAGATAGATAGAGAAGGAGGAGAAAGATAGAGAAGAGAGAAAGTAGATAGAGAAGGAGGAGAAAGGAGAAGAGAGAAAGGAGAGAAGGAGGAGAAAGGAGAAGAGAGAAAGTAGATAGAGAAGGAGGAGAAAGGAGAGAGAGAGAAAGTAGATAGAGAAGGAGGAGAAAGGAGAAGAGAGAAAGTAGATGGAGAAGGAGGAGTAGATAGAGAGAGGAAAGGAGAAAGGAGAAGAGAGAAAGTAGATAGAGAAGGAGGAGAAAGGAGAAGAGAGAAAGTAGATAGAGAAGGAGGAGAAAGGAGAAGAGAGAAAGTAGATAGAGAAGGAGGAGATAGAGAAAGTAGAGGAGAAAGGAGAAGAGAGAAAGTAGATAGAGAAGGAGGAGAAAGAGAAGAAGGAGGAGAGGAGAAAGGAGAAGAGAGAAAGTAGATGGAGAGGAGAACGGAGTAGAGAGAAAGTAGATAGAGAAGGAGGAGAAAGGAGAGAGAGAAAGTAGATAGAGAAGGAGGAGAAAGGAGAAGAGAGAAAGTAGATAGAGAAGGAGGAGAAAGGAGAAGAGAGAAAGTAGATAGAGAAGGAGGAGAAAGGAGAAGAGAGAAGGAGGAGAAAGTAGAATAGAGAAAGAGATAGAGAAGGAGGAGAAAGGAGAAGAAAAAGAGAAGAGAAGAGGAAGTAGATGGAGAAGGAGGAGAAAGTAGATAGAGAAGGAGGAGAAAGGAGTAGAGAGAAAGTAGATAGAGAAGGAGGAGAAAGGAGAAGAGAGAAAGTAGATAGAGAAGGAGGAGAACGGAGAGAGAAAGTAGATAGAGAAGGAGGAGAAAGGAGAAGAGAGAAAGTAGATAGAGAAGGAGGAGAAAGGAGAAGAGAGAAAGTAGATAGAGAAGGAGGAGAAGGAGAGAGAGAAAGTAGATAGAGAAGGAGGAGAAAGGAGTAGAGAGAAAGTAGATAGAGAAGGAGGAGAAAGGAGAAGAGAGAAAGTAGATAGAGAAGGAGGAGAAAGGAGAAGAGAGAAAAGAAGGAGGAGAAAGGAGAAGAGAGAAAGTAGATAGAGAAGGAGGAGAAAGGAGAAGAGAGAAAGTAGATAGAGAAGGAGGAGAAAGGAGAAGAGAGAAAGTAGATAGAGAAGGAGGAGAAAGGAGAAGAGTAGATAGAGAAGGAGGAGAAGAGAGAGAAAGTAGATAGAGAAGGAGGAGAAAGGAGAAGAGAGAAAGTAGATAGAGAAGGAGGAGAAAGGAGAAGAGAGAAAGTAGATAGAGAAGGAGGAGAAAGGAGAAGAGAGAAAGTAGATAGAGAAGGAGGAGAAAGGAGAAGACAGAAAGTAGATAGAGAAGGAGGAGAAAGGAGAAGAGAGAAAGTAGATAGAGAAGGAGGAGAAAGGAGAAGAGAGAAAGTAGATAGAGAAGGAGGAGAAAGGAGAAGAGAGAAAGTAGATAGAGAAGGAGGAGAAAGGAGAAGAGAGAAAGTAGATAGAGAAGGAGGAGAACGGAGTAGAGAGAAAGTAGATAGAGAAGGAGGAGAAAGGAGAAGAGAGAAAGTAGATAGAGAAGGAGGAGAAAGGAGAAGAGAGAAAGTAGATAGAGAAGGAGGAGAAAGGAGAAGAGAGAAAGTAGATAGAGAAGGAGGAGAAAGGAGAAGAGAGAAAGTAGATAGAGAAGGAGGAGAAAGGAGAAGAGAGAAAGTAGATAGAGAAGGAGGAGAAAGGAGTAGAGAGAAAGTAGATAGAGAAGGAGGAGAAAGGAGAAGAGAGAAAGTAGATAGAAGAAGGAGGAGAAAGGAGAAGAGAGAGAAAAGGAGTAGATAGAGAAGGAGGAGAACGGAGAAGAGAGAAAGTAGATAGAGAAGGAGGAGAAAGGAGAAGAGAGAAAGTAGATAGAGAAGGAGGAGAAAGGAGAAGACAGAAAGTAGATAGAGAAGGAGGAGAAAGGAGAAGAGAGAAAGTAGATAGAGAAGGAGGAGAAAGGAGAAGAGAGCAGAGAAAAATAAGTTAAGAGAGGGAGGAAAATAGGGGAGTGGATACTGGGAGGGAAAGTGAGTGGGGAGGGAAGACAAAAGAGAGAGGAGAGAGTAGAGAGAGTAGAGAGAGTGAAGGGATATCCTTCATATCCCGGTAGGGATATCCTTGTCTCATCGCACACCAGCGGCTCCTGTGGCGGGCCGGGCGCAGTGCGCGCTAACCAAGGTTGCCAGCTGCATGGTGTTTCCTCAGACACATTGGTGCGGCTGGCTTCCGGGTTGGATGCGCGCTGTGTTAAGAAGCAGTGCGGCTTGGTTGGGTTGTGTATCGGAGGATGCATGACTTTCCACCTTCGTCTCTCCCGAGCCGTACGGGAGTTGTAGCGATGAGACAAGATAGTAGCTACTAAAACAATTGGACACCACGAAATTGGGGAGAAAAAGGGGTAAAAATTCAACAACAACAAAAAAATATATATATACAGTGGGGCAAAAAAGTATTTAGTCAGCCACCAATTGTGCAAGTTCTCCCACTTAAAAAAATGAGAGAGGCCTGTAATTTTCATCATAGGTACACTTCAATTATGACAGACAAAATGAGAAGAAAAAAAAAATCCAGAAAATCACATTGTAGGGTTTTTAATTAATTTATTTGCAAATTATGGTGGAAAATAAGTATTTGGTCACCTACAAACAAGCAAGATTTCTGGCCCTCACAGACCTGTAACTTCTTCTTTAAGATACTCCTCTGTCCTCCACTCATTACCTGCATTAATGGCAACTGTTTGAACTTGTTATCAGTATAAAAGACACCTGTCCACAACCTCAAACAGTCACTGAGGAAAACACTGACTAGGTACAGACTCAGTGATCACCGTCTGACTATAGAGACCGGTCATCACAGACAAACCTGGCTGGCCAGAGAGGACAGGCTGTGCTCACTCTGCTCCAGGGGAGAGGTAGAGACATAGCTGCATTTCCTATTACACTGTGACAAATACTCAGACCTGAGAGAATATCTCTTTCCAAAAATTATAATTCAATACAAAGAATTTGAAACTATAAAATATGAAGAAAAAATCTAATATTTATTGGGTGAAAAGTCCAAATGTGCCGTTTTGGCAGCAAAATATGTGTCCTCCTGCCACAACCTGAAGGACAGCCAGTGAAAAGTGAAAAGTAATGTCGATAATATTTCCCATCTTGTTTTGTTTTGTCTTTCATACCATGTCATGTGTCTTCTCAGTCATGTTGACACTGGTCCACTACCATTGCTTTAATGTATTGTTGTTCTCATTAATATTGTTGTTGTAGTTGTTGTTAATGGTAATCCCATGTCCACTACTACTATTATTATTATTGCTGTTGGTCCCACCATTTATTTATATATAAATATATATATTTGTTTATTTTATTTATATTTTTCAATATGTATACTTTGACAATATAAGTAATAATTGAATTGAACTGAGAAGAGAGAGAAGAGAGAGAGTGAAGCGAGAGATAGGAGAGAGATAGGAGAGAGAGTGAAGCAAGAGAGGAGAGAGAGTGAAGCAAGTGAGGAGAGAGTGAAGAGAGAGAGGTGAGAGAGAGGGGCGAGAGGGGAGAGGGGAGAGGGTGAAGCGAGAGAGGAGAGAGAGAAGAGAGAGAGGTGAGAGAGAGGACGAGAGGGGAGAGAGGAGAGGGTGAAGCGAGAGAGGAGAGAGAGAGAAGAGAGAGAGAGGAGAGAGAGAAAGAGAAGAGAGAGTGAAGCGAGAGAGGAGAGAAAGGAGAGAAAGACGAGAGAGTGAAGTGAAAGAGGAGGCAGGAGAGAGTGATGCGAGAGAAAAGAAAGTGAACGAGGAGAGAGAAGAGAGGGAGGAGAGAGAGACAAGAGAGTGAATGAGGAGAGTGAGAGTGTGTCAGTGCCTTGCATTGTAATGTGGGTCCAGATCTCTGGGAAAAGTAGAGGACTATAAGTCCAGAGGTAGTATAACTGAGCCCTCACACTGTAGCTGATCTTATACTGCTGTTAGAGACACACACACACACACACACACACACACACACACACACACACACACACACACACACACACACACACACACACACACACACACACACACACACACACACACACACACACACACACACACACACACACATGCATACACACACACACACACACAGACACACACACACACACACACACACACACACACACACACACACACACACACACACACACACACACACACACACAGAAGCATACAGACACACACAGACACACACTTCAACAGACAGTAGGCTGTATCTCAGTCTCTCTCAGGTCCTATTGAGATTCCAGAGACAGCCACTAAGCAGAGCAGTGAGACTTCAGACCTGTTGTATAGTGATGACTCTGTAGAGACTAACTCTAGTTCAGACTTGTTGTATAGTGATGACTCTGTAGAGACTAACTAGTTCAGACCTGTTGTATAGTGATGACTCTGTAGAGACTAACTCTAGTTCAGACTTGTTGTATAGTGATGACTCTGTAGAGACTAACTAGTTCAGACCTGTTGTATAGTGATGACTCTGTAGAGACTAACTCTAGTTCAGACCTGTTGTATAGTAATGACTCTGTAGAGACTGACTCTAGTTCAAACCTGTTGTATAATGATGACTCTGTAGAGACTAACTCTAGTTCAGACCTGTTTTATAGTGATGACTCTGTAGAGACTAACTCTAGTTCAGACCTGTTGTATAGTGATGAGTCTCTAGTTCAATCCCAGAACAACAGCAAAGGACCTTGTGAAGATGCTGGAGGAAACAGGTACAAAGGTATCTATATCCACCGTAAAACAAGTCCTATATCGACATAACCTGAAAGGCCGCTCAGCAAGAAAGAAGACACTGCTCAAAAACCACCATTAAATAGCCAGACTACTGTCACGATTATTACCAAAGGTGACTCCCCTTCTTGTTCGGGTGGCGCTCGGCGGTCGTCGTCGCCGGTCTACTAGCTGCCACCGATCCTTTGTTCTGTGTTCGTGTTGGTGTTGTTCTGTGTTGGTTTTGTCTAATTGGTTTCACCTGTTCCTTGTTTGGTTGTTAGGGTGGGGTTATTTAAGTTTGTTCAGCCCAATTCTGTTTGTGCGGGCTTGTTCATCTGTATGTGTTAGAGTGGTTAGTGTTTTCATTTGGGTTTCTCGCTGTCCTTTTATTTTTCACGATAGGGTACTTTTGTTCTGTAGTTATACCTGGTTTGGTAAACTATTTTTGTTCCTGTGATTATTTTTGGACATTAAAGCGTGTTTTTCCCGCATCCTTTGCTCTCTGCGCCCGACTACACACCTATTCACTCATTGAGCGTTACAACCACAGTTTGAAACTGCACATGGGGACAAAGATTGTACTTTTTGGAAAAATGTCCTCTGGTCTGATGAAACAAAAATGGCCATAAAGTCCATTGTTATGTTTGGAGGAGAAAGGAGGAGGCTTGCAAGCTGAAGAACACCATCACAACCGTGAAGCACAGGGGTGGCAGCATCATGTTGTGGGGTGCTTTGCTGCAGGAGGGACTGGTGACCTTCACAAAATTGATGAAGCAAAAGCTGGGTTGGGGTGGATGGTAGTTGTGTATACATGATGTAGTGTAGCAGGGTCAGGGTGGATGGTAGTTGTATATACATGATGTAGTGTAGCTGGGTCAGGGTGGATGGTAGTTGTATATACATGATGTAGTGTAGCTGGGTCAGGGTGGATGGTAGTTGTATATACATGATGTAGTGTAGCTGGGTCAGGGTGGATGGTAGTTGTATATACATGATGTAGTGTATCTGGGTCAGGGTGGATGGTAGTTGTATATACATGATGTAGTGTAGGAGTGGATGGTAGTTGTGTATACATGATGTAGTGTATCTGGGTCAGGGTGGATGGTAGTTGTATATACATGATGTAGTGTAGAGGGTCAGGGGATGGTAGTTGTATATACATGATGTAGTGTAGTGGGTCAGGGTGGATGGGGTCAGATGTAGTGTAGATGGGTCAGGGTGGATGGTAGTTGTATATACATGATGTAGTGTAGATGGGTCAGGGTGGATGGTAGTTGTATATACATGATGTAGTGTAGCTGGGTCAGGGTGGATGGTAGTTGTATAT
>NW_026283595.1:5000-21023 GCF_023373465.1 Oncorhynchus keta
GCTGGTCTACAACAGGGAAGCTATAATCTTGAGGCTGGTCTACAACAGGGAAGCTATAGTCTTGAGGCTGGTCTACAACAGGGAAGTTGTAGTCTTGAGGCTGGTCTACAACATGAAAGCTATAATCTTGAGGCTGGTCTACAACAGGGAAGCTATAATCTTGAGGCTGGTTTACAACATGGAAGCTATAATCTTGAGGCTGGTCTACAACATGGAAGCTATTATCTTGAGGCTGGTCTACAACAGGGAAGCTGTGGTCTTGAGGCTGGTCTACAACAGGGAAGTTGTAGTCTTGAGGCTGGTCTACAACAGGGAAGTTGTAGTCTTGAGGCTGGTCTACAACAGGGAAGTTGTAGTCTTGAGGCTGGTCTACAACAGGGAAGCTGTAGTCTTGAGGCTGGTCTACAACAGGGAAGCTGTAGTCTTGAGGCTGGTCTACAACAGGGAAGCTGTAGTCTTGAGGCTGGTCTACAACAGGGAAGCTATAGTCTTGAGGCTGGTCTACAACAGGGAAGCTATAGTCTTGAGGCTGGTCTACAACAGGGAAGCTATAGTCTTGAGGCTGGTCTACAACAGGGAAGCTGCAGTCTCGAGGCTGGTCTACAACAGGGAAGCTATAGTCTTGAGGCTGGTCTACAACAGGGAAGCTGCAGTCTTGAGGATGGTCTACAACAGGGAAGGTGTAGTTATGAGGCTGGTCTACAACAGGGAAGTTGTAGTCTTGAGGCTGGTCTACAACAGGGAAGTTGTAGTCTTGAGGCTGGTCTACAACAGGGAAGCTGTAGTCTTGAGGCTGGTCTACAACAGGGAAGCTGTAGTCTTGAGGCTGGTCTACAACAGGGAAGCTGTAGTCTTGAGGCTGGTCTACAACAGGGAAGCTATAGTCTTGAGGCTGGTCTACAACAGGGCAGCTATAGTCTTGAGGCTGGTCTACAACAGGGAAGCTATAGTCTTGAGGCTGGTCTACAACAGGGAAGCTGCAGTCTCGAGGCTGGTCTACAACAGGGAAGCTATAATCTTGAGGCTGGTCTACAACAGGGAAGCTGTAGTCTTGAGGCTGGTCTACCACAGGGAAGCTATAATCTTGAGGCTGGTCTACAACAGGGAAGCTGTAGTCTTGAGGCTGGTCTACAACAGGGAAGCTATAGTCTTGAGGCTGGTCTACAACAGGGAAGCTATAGTCTTGAGGCTGGTCTACAACAGGGAAGCTGTAGTCTTGAGGCTGGTCTACAACAGGGAAGCTATAGTCTTGAGGCTGGTCTACAACAGGGAAGCTATAGTCTTGAGGCTGGTCTACAACAGGGAAGTTGTAGTCTTGAGGCTGGTCTACAACATGAAAGCTATAATCTTGAGGCTGGTCTACAACAGGAAGCTATAATCTTGAGGCTGGTTTACAACATGGAAGCTATAATCTTGAGGCTGGTCTACAACATGGAAGCTATTATCTTGAGGCTGGTCTACAACAGGGAAGCTCTGGTCTTGAGGCTGGTCTACAACAGGGAAGTTGTAGTCTTGAGGCTGGTCTACAACAGGAAGTTGTAGTCTTGAGGCTGGTCTACAACAGGGAAGTTGTAGTCTTGAGGCTGGTCTACAACAGGGAAGCTGTAGTCTTGAGGCTGGTCTACAACAGGGAAGCTGTAGTCTTGAGGCTGGTCTACAACAGGGAAGCTGTAGTCTTGAGGCTGGTCTACAACAGGAAGCTATAGTCTTGAGGGTGGTCTACAACAGGAAGCTATAGTCTTGAGGCTGGTCTACAACAGGGAAGCTATAGTCTTGAGGCTGGTCTACAACAGGGAAGCTGCAGTCTCGAGGCTGGTCTACAACAGGAAGCTATAGTCTTGAGGCTGGTCTACAACAGGAAGCTGTAGTCTTGAGGCTGGTCTACAACAGGGAAGCTGCAGTCTTGAGGCTGGTCTACAACAGGGAATCTGTCGTCTTGAGGCTGGTCTACAACAGGAAAGCTGTCGTCTTGAGGCTGGTCTACAACATGGAAGCTGCAGTCTTGAGGATGGTCTACAACAGGGAAGGTGTAGTTATGAGGCTGGTCTACAACAGGGAAGCTGTAGTCTTGAGGCTGGTCTACAACAGGGAAGCTATAATCTTGAGGCTGGTCTACAACAGGGAAGCTGTAGTCTTGAGGCTGGTCTACAACAGGGAAGGTGTAGTTATGAGGCTGGTCTACAACATGGAAGCTGCAGTCTTGAGGCTGGTCTACAACATGGAAGCTGTAGTCTTGAGGCTGGTCTACAACAGGGAAGCTATAATCTTGAGGCTGGTCTACAACAGGGAAGCTGTAGTCTTGAGGCTGGTCTACAACAGGGAAGCTATAGTCTTGAGGCTGGTCTACAACATGGAAGCTGTAGTCTTGAGGCTGGTCTACAACAGGGAAGCTTCGTCCCTAAATGAAGATGTCGTGATGAATGGAACAGAACCACCCTGAGCTCCTCAGCCATTATGTCCTTTCTGGATGTTATTATTAAACACTTTGTCCCAAATGGCACTCTCTATTCGTTATATGGTGCACTACGTTGGACCAGAGCCCTATGGGGACCTGGCAAAAGGCAGTGCACTACATAGGAATAGGGTGCCCTATTGGGATGAAACCTAGAGTCCTTCAGTCGTTTTACCGCAGGGTTCAAACATATGATATTTATATTAGGGTGTGTAATGGACGGTCACTTTAACTACCGTGATAACACTTTAAAACACACACACACACACACACACACACACACACACACACACACACACACACACACACACACACACACACACACACACACACACACACACACACACACACACACGCTACTAACATATGATATTGATATTAGGGTGTGTAATGGACGGTCACTTTAACTACCGTGCAATGATAACACTTTAAAACACACACACACACGCACGCACGCAAACACACACACACACGCACGCACACAGGCAAACACACACACACACGCACGCACGCAAACACACACACGCACGCACGCACGCAAACACACACACACACGCACGCACACAGGCAAACACGCACGCACGCGCACATACACACACACACACACACACACACACACACACACACGCACACACAACACACACGCACACGCACACACGCACGCACACACACGCTACTAACAGACATAAAACGCTACCAACCATGACAAGGACATGAGAAGCACTCAGAGAAACTGAGAGAAAGTTGAGAGGAGAGAAAGAGAGACACACAGGAGAGGGAGGGAGGGAGGGAGGGGGGAGAGAGAGAGAGAGAGAGAGAGAGAGAGAGAGAGAGAGAGAGAGAGAGAGAGAGGGAAGGAGAGAGAGAGAGAGGCACACACAGGAGAGGGATGGAGGGAGGGAGGGGGAGAGAGAGAGAGAGAGAGAGAGAGAGAGAGAGAGAGAGAGAGAGAGAGAGGGAAGGAGAGAGAGAGAGGCACACACAGGAGAGGGATGGGGAGAGAGGAGAGGGAGGGGAGAGAGGAGAGGGAGGGGGAGAGGGAGAGAGGGAGGGAGTCAGTGTGTAGAGGGTAGTGTGTATAGGGAGAGAGGGGAGGGAGAGAAGAGAGGGAGAGAGAGAGGGGAGGGCGGGAGAGAGGGAGGGAGAGAGGTTAGGAAGGAGAGCGAGGGGGAGTTGGAGGGAGAGAGGGAGGGAGAGAGAGAGAGAGGGGTGGAAGGAGGGGTGGAGAGGTAGAGAGAGGGATGGAAGGAGTGGTGGAGAGGTAGAGAGAGGGATGGAGGGGTGGAGAGGTAGAGAGAGGGATGGAATGAGGGGTGGAGAGGTAGAGAGAGGGATGGAAGGAGGGGTGGAGAGGTAGAGAGAGGGATGGAAGGAGGGGTGGAGAGGTAGAGAGAGGGATGGAAGGAGGGGTGGAGAGGTAGAGAGAGGGGGATGGAGGGGGATGGTGAGGTAGAGAGAGGGATGGAAGGAGGTGTGGAGAGGTAGAGAGAGGGATGGAAGGAGGGGTGGAGAGGTAGAGAGAGGGATGGAGGGGGGATGGAGAGGTAGAGAGAGGGTTCGAAGGAGGGGTGGAGAGGTAGAGAGGGGGATGGAAGGAGGTGTGGAGAGGTAGAGAGAGGGATGGAAGGAGGGGTGGAGAGGTAGAGAGAGGGTGGAAGGAGGGGTGGAGAGGTAGAGAGAGGGATGGAAGGAGGGGTGGAGAGGTAGAGAGAGGGATGGAAGGGGGGGTGGAGAGGTAGAGAGAGGGATGGAAGGAGGGGTGGAGAGGTAGAGAGAGGGATGGAAGGAGGGGTGGAGAGGTAGAGAGAGGGATGGAAGGAGGGATGGAGAGGTAGAGAGAGGGATGGATGGGGGGGTGGAGAGGTAGAGAGAGGGATGGAAGGGGGGGTGGAGAGGTAGAGAGAGGGTGGAAGGAGGGGTGGAGAGGTAGAGAGAGGGATGGAAGGGGGGGTGGAGAGGTAGAGAGGGGGATGGAAGGAGGTGTGGAGAGGTAGAGAGGGGGATGGAAGGAGGGGTGGAGAGGTAGAGAGAGGGATGGAAGGAGGGGTGGAGAGGTAGAGAGAGCGATTGTAGGAGGGGTGGAGAGGTAGAGAGAGGGATGGAAGGAGGGGTGGAGAGGTAGAGAGAGGGATGGAAGGAGGGGTGGAGAGGTAGAGAGGGGGATGGAAGGAGGGGTGGAGAGGTAGAGAGAGGGATGGAAGGAGGGGTGGAGAGGTAGAGAGAGGGATGGTAGGAGGGGTGGAGAGGTAGAGAGAGGGATGGAAGGAGGGGTGGAGAGGTAGAGAGAGGGATGGAAGGAGGGGTGGAGAGGTAGAGAGAGGGATGGAAGGAGGGGTGGAGAGGTAGAGAGAGGGATGGAAGGAAGGGTGGAGAGGTAGAGAGAGGGATGGAAGGAGGGGTGGAGAGGTAGAGAGAGGGATGGAAGGAGGGGTGGAGAGGTAGAGAGAGGGTGGAAGGAGGGGTGGAGAGTTAGAGAGAGGGATGGAAGGAGGGGTGGAGAGGTAGAGAGAGGGTGGAAGGAGGGGTGGAGAGGTAGAGAAGGATGTTATATTGTTTCAACACAAACCTCCCTCCCTGTTAAAATGAACCTTATTGTACACACACACACACAGACACACACACACACACACACACACACACACACACACACACACACACACACACACACACACACACACACACACACACACACACACACACACACACACACACACACACACACACACGTTTGCGTCTCTCCCCCACTGTGCAGTCTACATGACCCTGACGCCAGCGATTCAAACACAATGTCAGACATAATTGAGTCAAAAGGCTGTTTTCACAAGCAATTACAGTGGGGTGAGGTGTGTGGTGTGTGTGACCATGCGTGCGTACGACGGCTGGCATGTGTGTGTGTGTATGTGTGTGTGTAACGGCTGGCCTGTATGTGTGTGTGTGTGTGTGTGTGTGTGTGTGTGTGTGTGTGTGTGTGGCTGCGCTGTCAATAACAGCCCATTAAAATGAACACAGCATAATTACTGGCCCTTATTATCCTTCACGGGACCAGCAGATTCTGGCTACTTCCCAAATCGCACCCTCTTCACCCATAGGGCCCTGGTCTAAAGTAGTGCACTACATAGGGAATAGGGGACCGTTTGGGAGGCGGACTGTAATTGGCTCCCTAACTACCCAGATGTGCAGATAACCAATAGAATTGATTGTCCTTGCTGAGTGGGAGTACGGAGGTGTTTTGATTCAAACAGGCTTCCGTCTAAAACCAGGAAGTGGTTCAATGGATTCCCCCGAGGTGTTTTAACCAGTGTTACTGTAGGCTTTACTGCCTCTGACCTTCACCTCTCTGATCCTGTTTAAACCAGTGTTACTGTAGACTTTACTGCCTCTGACCTTCACCTCTCTGATCCTGTTTAAACCAGTGTTACTGTAGGCTTTACTGCCTCTGACCTTCACATCTCTGATCCTGTTTAAACCAGTGTTACTGTAGGCTTTACTGCCTCTGACCTTCACATCTCTGATCCTGTTTAAACCAGTGTTACTGTAGGCTTTACTGCCTCTGACCTTCACCTCTCTGATCCTGTTTTAACCAGTGTTACTGTAGGCTTTACTGCCTCTGACCTTCACATCTCTGATCCTGTTTTAACCAGTGTTACTGTAGGCTTTACTGCCTCTGACCTTCACATCTCTGATCCTGTTTTAACCAGTGTTACTGTAGGCTTTACAGCCTCTGACCTTCACATCTCTGATCCTGTTTAAACCAGTGTTACTGTAGGCTTTACTGCCTATGACCTTCACATCTCTGATCCTGTTTTAACCAGTGTTACTGTAGGCTTTACTGCCTCTCACCTTCACATCTCTGATCCTGTTTTAACCAGTGTTACTGTAGGCTTTACTGCCTCTGACCTTCACATCTCTGATCCTGTTTTAACCAGTGTTACTGTAGGCTTTACTGCCTCTGACCTTCACATCTCTGATCCTGTTTTAACCAGTGTTACTGTAGGCTTTACTGCCTCTGACCTTCACATCTCTGATCCTGTTTAAACCAGTGTTACTGTAGGCTTTACTGCCTCTCACCTTCACATCTCTGATCCTTTTAAACCAGTGTTACTGTAGGCTTTACTGCCTCTCACCTTCACATCTCTGATCCTGTTTAAACCAGTGTTACTGTAGGCTTTACTGCAGGCCTCTGACCTTCACATCTCTGATCCTGTTTAAACCAGTGTTACTGTAGGCTTTACTGCCTCTGACCTTCACCTCTCTGATCCTGTTTAAACCAGTGTTACTGTAGGCTTTACTGCCTCTGACCTTCACATCTCTGATCCTGTTTTAACCAGTGTTACTGTAGGCTTTACTGCCTCTGACCTTCACATCTCTGATCCTGTTTTAACCAGTGTTACTGTAGGCTTTACTGCCTCTGACCTTCACATCTCTGATCCTGTTTAAACCAGTGTTACTGTAGGCTTTACTGCCTATGACCTTCACATCTCTGATCCTGTTTTAACCAGTGTTACTGTAGGCTTTACTGCCTCTGACCTTCACATCTCTGATCCTGTTTAAACCAGTGTTACTGTAGGCTTTACTGCCTATGACCTTCACATCTCTGATCCTGTTTTAACCAGTGTTACTGTAGGCTTTACTGCCTCTGACCTTCACATCTCTGATCCTGTTTTAACCAGTGTTACTGTAGGCTTTACTGCCTCTGACCTTCATATCTCTGATCCTGTTTAAACCAGTGTTACTGTAGGCTTTACTGCAGGCCTCTGACCTTCACATCTCTGATCCTGTTTTAACCAGTGTTACTGTAGGCTTTACTGCAGGCCTCTGACCTTCACATCTCTGATCCTGTTTTAACCAGTGTTACTGTAGGCTTTACTGCAGGCCTCTGACCTTCACATCTCTGATCATGTTTAAACCAGTGTTACTGTAGGCCTCTGACCTTCACATCTCTGATCCTGTTTAAACCAGTGTTACTGTAGGCTTTACTGCAGGCCTCTGACCTTCACATCTCTGATCCTGTTTAAACCAGTGTTACTGTAGGCTTTACTGCCTCTGACCTTCACATCTCTGATCCTGTTTAAACCAGTGTTACTGTAGGCTTTACTGCCTCTGACCTTCACCTCTCTGATCCTGTTTTAACCAGTGTTACTGTAGGCTTTACTGCCTCTGACCTTCACATCTCTGATCCTGTTTTAACCAGTGTTACTGTAGGCTTTACAGCCTCTGACCTTCACATCTCTGATCCTGTTTAAACCAGTGTTACTGTAGGCTTTACTGCCTCTGACCTTCACATCTCTGATCCTGTTTTAACCAGTGTTACTGAAGGCTTTACTGCCTCTGACCTTCACCTCTCTGATCCTGTTTAAACCAGTGTTACTGTAGGCTTTACTGCCTCTGACCTTCACATCTCTGATCCTGTTTTAACCAGTGTTACTGTAGGCTTTACTGCCTCTGACCTTCACATCTCTGATCCTGTTTTAACCAGTGTTACTGTAGTCTTTACTGCCTCTCACCTTCACATCTCTGATCCTGTTTTAACCAGTGTTACTGTAGGCTTTACTGCCTCTGACCTTCACATCTCTGATCCTGTTTTAACCAGTGTTACTGTAGGCTTTACTGCCTCTGACCTTCACATCTCTGATCCTGTTTTAACCAGTGTTACTGTAGGCTTTACAGCCTCTGACCTTCACATCTCTGATCCTGTTTTAACCAGTGTTACTGTAGGCTTTACTGCCTCTGACCTTCACATCTCTGATCCTGTTTTAACCAGTGTTACTGTGGGCTTTACTGCCTCTGACCTTCACATCTCCGATCCTGTTTTAACCAGTGTTACTGTAGGCTTTACTGCCTCTGACCTTCACCTCTCTGATCCTGTTTTAACCAGTGTTACTGTAGCCTTTACTGCCTCTGACCTCCATATCTCTGATCCTGTTTTAACCAGTGTTACTGTAGGCTTTACTGTCTCTGACCTTCACATCTCTGATCCTGTTTTAACCAGTGTTACTGTAGGCTTTACTGCCTCTGACCTTCACATCTCTGATCCTGTTTAAACCAGTGTTACTGTAGGCTTTACTGCCTCTGACCTTCACATCTCTGATCCTGTTTCAGGACCTTTTCTGTGGTGACGCGTCGTGTTCAGGTTCAATCAATTCCAAGGTGTTTCCGACGCCTAATGTCATCATATTCTGATCTAATCCTATTCTGATCTAAACATATTCTGATCTAAACCTATTCTGATCTAGTCCTATTCTGATCTAGTCCTATTCTGATCTAGTCCTATTCTGATCTAATCCTATTCTGATCTAATCCTATTCTGATCTAATCCTATTCTGATCTAGTCCTATTCTGATCTAATCCTATTCTGATCTAATCCTATTCTGATCTAATCCTATTCTGATCTAGTCCTATTCTAACCTAAACCTATTCTGATCTAATACTATTCTGATCTAATCCTATTCTAACCTAAACCTATTCTGATCTAATACTCTTCTGATCTAATCATATTCTGATCTAATCCTATTCTGATCTAAACCTATTCTGGTACCTATTCTGATCTAGTCCTATTCTGATCTAGTCCTATTCTGATCTAATACTATTCTGATCTAGTCCTATTCTGATCTAGTCCTATTGTGATCTAGTCCTATTCTGATCTAATCCTATTCTGATCTAGTCCTATTCTGATCTAGCCCTATTCTGATCTAATACTATTCTGATCTAATCCTATTCTAACCTAAACCTATTCTGATCTAATCCTATTCTGATCTAATCCTATTCTAACCTAAACCTATTCTGATCTAATACTATTCTGATCTAATCATATTCTGATCTAATCCTATTCTGATCTAAACCTATTCTGGTACCTATTCTGATCTAAACCTATTCTGATCTAATCCTATTCTAACCTAAACCTATTCTGATCGAATCTTATTCTGATCTAATCTGATATTCTGCCATCTCTAAAACAATAATGGTTTCTGGAGTGAGATGTAGTGTGTCTGCTGTTCTGGCAGTACTAGCTATCTGCTGGAGCGGCACGTGTGTGTGTGTTTGTGTGTGTGTGTGTGTGTGTGTGTGTGTGTGTGTGTGTGTGTGTGTGTGTGTGTGTGTGTGTGTGTGTGTGTGTGTGTGTGTGTGTGTGTGTGTGTGTGTGTGTGTGTCTGTGTGTGTATGTGTGTATGTGTGTGTGTGTGTGTGTGTGTGTGTTTGTGTGTGTGTGTGTATGTGTGTGTGTGTGTGTGTGTGTGTGTGTGTGTGTGTGTGTGTGTGTGTGTGTGTGTGTGTGTGTGTGTGTGTGTGTGTGTGTGTGTGTGTGTGTGTGTATGTGTGTGTGTATGTGCGTGTATGTGTGTGTGTGTGTGTGTATGTGCGTGTATGTGTGTGTGTGTGTGTGTGTGTGTGTGTGTGTGTGTGTGTGTGTGTGTATGTGTGTGTGTGTGTGTGTGTGTGTGTGTGTGTGTGTGTGTGTGTGTGTGTGTGTGTGTATGTGTGTGTGTGGTGAGGTGAGGTGGCTCGCGACGTACTGTAAGGTACTATAGGATCAGTATTTATACCTTTGTGTTGAGTCATGATTTCTGCTATAAACTCACTGTCCAGGCAACATCTACACAGGAAGTGACGAATGGCACCGTTTCCCTGTATAGGACACTACTTTGACCTGCGCCCCAACGGGTGACAGAGGTCATGACCCCTGGTCATCGCTCTAAACTTGGAGACACGTCAACCAGGCTCCGTATATTACAGAGGTCATGACCCCTGGTCATCGTTCTAAACATGGAGACACATCAACCAGGCTCCGTATATTACAGAGGTCATGACCCCTGGTCATCGTTCTAAACATGGAGACATGTCAACCAGGCTCCGTATATTACAGAGGTCATGACCCCTGGTCATCGTTCTAAACATGGAGACACGTCAACCAGGCTCCGTATATTACAGAGGTCATGACCCCTGGTCATCGTTCTAAACGTGGAGACACGTCAACCAGGCTCCGTATAACGCAGAGGTCATGACCCCTGGTCATCGCTCTAAACATGGAGACACGTCAACCAGGCTCCGTATATTACAGAGGTCATGACCCCTGGTCATCGTTCTAAACATGGAGACACGTCAACCAGGCTCCGTATATTACAGAGGTCATGACCCCTGGTCATCGTTCTAAACTTGGAGACACGTCAACCAGGCTCCGTATATTACAGAGGTCATGACCCCTGGTCATCGTTCTAAACTTGGAGACACGTCAACCAGGCTCCGTATATTACAGAGGTCATGACCCCTGGTCATCGTTCTAAACTTGGAGACACGTCAACCAGGCTCCGTATATTACAGAGGTCATGACCCCTGGTCATCGTTCTAAACATTTTTTATTTATTAATTTTATTTCACCTTTATTTAACCAGGTAGGCCAGTTGAGAACAAGTTCTCATTTACAACTGCGACCTGGCCAAGATAAAGCAAAGCAGTGCGACACAAACAACAACACAGAGTTACACATGGGATAAACAAGCGTACAGTCAATAACACAATAGAGAAAATAAAGTCTATATACAGTGTGTGTAAATGGCAAGGCAATAAGGTAAGGCATTAAATAGGCCAAAGTAGAGAATGAATTACAATTTAGCAGATTAACACTGGAGTGATAGACGGGCAAGTAGAAATACTGGTGTGCAAAAGAGCAGAAAAGTAAATAAAAACAATATGGGGATGAGGTAGATTGGATGGGCAATTTACAGATGGGGCTATGTACAGCTGCAGCGATCGGTTAGCTGCTCTGACAGCTGATGATTAGAGTTAGTGAGGGAAATATAAGTCTCAGGCTTCAGCGATTTTTTTGCAATTCGTTTCAGTCATTGGCAGCAGAGAACGAAAAGGCGGCCAAAGAGGAGTTGGCTTGGGGATGACCAGTGAGATATACCTGCTGGAGCGCGTGCTACGGGTGGGTGTTTCTATGGTGACCAGTGAGATATACCTGCTGAGCGCGTCCTACGGGTGGGTGTTTCTATGGTGACCAGTGAGATATACCTGCTGGAGCGCGTGCTACGGGTGGGTGTTTCTATGGTGACCAGTGAGATATACCTGCTGGAGCGCGTGCTACGGGTGGGTGTTTCTATGGTGACCAGTGAGATATACCTGCTGGAGTGCGTGCTACGGGTGGGTGTTTCTATGGTGACCAGTGAGATATACCTGCTGGAGCGCGTGCTACGGATTGGGTGTTTCTATGGTGACCAGTGAGATATACCTGCTGGAAGCGCGTGCTCTGGTGGGTGTTTCTATGGTGACCAGTGAGATATACCTGCTGGAGCGCGTGCTACGGGTGGGTGTTTCTATGGTGACCAGTGAGATATACCTGCTGGAGCGCGTGCTACGGTGGGTGTTTCTATGGTGACCAGTGAGATATACCTGCTGGAGCGCGTGCTACGGGTGGGTGTTTCTATGGTGACCAGTGAGATATACCTGCTGGAGCGCGTGCTACGGGTGGGTGTTTCTATGGTGACCAGTGAGATATACCTGCTGGAACGCGTGCTACGGGTGGGTGTTTCTATGGTGACCAGTGAGATATACCTGCTGGAGCGTGTGCTACGGGTGGGTGTTTCTATGGTGACCAGTGAGATATACCTGCTGGAGCGCGTGCTACGGGTGGGTGTTTCTATGGTGACCAGTGAGCTGAGATAAGGCGGAGCTTTACCGAGCATAGACTTATAGATGACCTGGAGCCAGTTGGTCTGGCGACGAATATGTAGCGAGGGCCAGCCAATGAGCATACAGGTCGCAGTGTTGGAAAGTATATGGGGCTTTGGTGACCAAACAGATGGCACTGTGATAGATTACATCCAGTTTGCTGAGGAGAGTGTTGGAGGCTATTTTGTAAATGACGTGGCGTGAGCGAAGGAGGCTTTGGTGCGAAATAGGAAGCCGATTCTAGATTTAATTTTGAATTGGAGATGCTTAATGTGAGTCTGGAAGGAGAGTTTACAGTCTAACCAGACACCTAGGTATTTGTAGTTGTCCACATATTCTAAGTCAGAACCGTCAGAGTAGTGATGCTGGGCAGGTGCGGGCAGCGATCGGTTGAAAGCATTTGGTTTTACTAGCGGTCTTGGTCTGTCTGTGGTCTTTCAGTGGTCTTTCAGTGGTCTTTCTGTGGTCTCACTGTGGTCTTTCAGTGGTCTTTCTGTGGTCTCACTGTGGTCTTTCAGTGGTCTTTCAGTGGTCTCACTGTGGTCTTTCAGTGGTCTTTCTGTGGTCTTTCCGTGATCTCACTGTGGTCTTTCAGTGGTCTTTCTGTGGTCTTTCAGTGGTCTTTCTGTGGTCTTTCAGTGGTCTTTCTGTGGTCTTTCCGTGGTCTCACTGTGGTCTTTCAGTGGTCTTTCTGTGGTCTTTCAGTGGTCTTTCTGTGGTCTCACTGTGGTCTTTCCGTGGTCTTCCCGTGGTCTCACTGTGGTCTTTCAGTAGTCTTTCTGTGGTCTTTCAGTGGTCTTTCTGTGGTCTTTCAGTAGTCTTTCAGTGGTCCTTCTGTGGTCTCACTGTGGTCTTTCCGTGGTCTCACTGTGGTACGGCGCTCTGTGCTCGCCGTCAGTTTAGCACATGTACAGTAAGCTGTTGCATAGAGGCTTAGCGGTTTCAACATCTTAACGTTGAAAATGATTCTACCTGAAAGCCTGTTAGTCTCACCACTCTGAGGCAGCAGCCGCCGCACAAACAATACAAAAGAGATTACAGGAGTAATGCTTTTATGGTTGAAGAGGGAGAGGAGTTTTTTTGTTTTTTTAAAACCCTATTCCCTGCTTTAGCGCACTACTTTTGCCCAGGGACCTGTAGTAGTGCACTATATAGGGACATAGTGCGCCATTTGGGACTCAGCCTTAGTGTTGTCTCTCTGACACTCTGGTGTTCAACACCCGGAGAGAATGAACAGATTAGAAGGTAAGGACACGTTAAGACTCATCTCATAAAGGGAATGAATGTTGACCTTGATGAAGACAGGGAGCTAAATGAGGAGGGATTAATAAAAGGAGGAGTGACAGGATGTAGAGCTGTGTTTCATCTCCTCTGCTGCCCTGATCCTCTCTGTCTGTCTGTCTGTCTGTCTGTCTGTCTGTCTGTCTGTCTGTCTGTCTGTCTGTCTGTCTGTCTGTCTGTCTGTCTGTCTGTCTGTCTGTCTGTCTGTCTGTCTGTCTGTCTGTCTGTCAGAGAGAGATGCAGTGGGGAGAACAAGTATTATATAAACCTATTCTGATATATATATATATATATAAACCTATTCTGATATATATATATATATAAACCTATTCTGATATATATATATAAACCTATTCTGATATATGTATATATAAACCTATTCTGATATATGTATATATATATATATAAACCTATTCTGATATATATATATATAAACCTATTCTGATATATATATATAAACCTATTCTGATATATATATATATAAACCTATTCTGATATATATATATATAAACCTATTCTGATATATATATATATAAACCTATTCTGATATATATATATAAACCTATTCTGATATATATATATATATATATATATATATATATATAAACCTATTCTGATATATATATAAACCTATTCTGATATATATAAACCTATTCTGATATATATAAACCTATTCTGATATATATATATATATATATATATATATCTATATATATATATATATATATATATAAACCTATTCTGATATATATATAAACCTATTCTGATATATATAAACCTATTCTGATATATATATAGCCCAACGGTAGGGTTCTACCAGTGAGGGACTGAGGTTTGCCCAGTGGTATGGTTCTACCAGTGCGGGACTGAGGTTGGCCCAGCAGTATGGTTCTACCAGTGAGGGACTGAGGTTGGCCCAGCGGTATGGTTTCTACCAGTGAGGGACTGAGGTTGGCCCAGCGGTATGGTTCTACCAGTGAGGGACTGAGGTTGGCCCAGCGGTATGGTTCTACCAGTGAGGGACTGAGGTTTGCCCAGCGGTAGGGTTCTACCAGTGAGGGACTGAGGTTTGCCCAGTGGTATGGTTCTACCAGTGCGGGACTGAGATTGGCCCAACGGTAGGGTTCTACAAGTGAGGGACTGAGGTTTGCCCCAGTGGTATGGTTCTACCAGTGCGGGACTGAGGTTGGCCCAGCGGTATGGTTCTACCAGTGAGGGACTGAGGTTGGCCCAGCGGTATGGTTCTACCAGTGAGGGACTGAGGTTGGCCCAGCGGTATGGTTCTACCAGTGAGGGACTGAGGTTGGCCCAGCGGTATGGTTCTACCAGTGAGGGACTGAGGTTGGCCCAGCGGTATGGTTCTACCCAGTGAGCGACTGAGGTTGGCCCAGCGGTAGGGTTCTACCAGTGAGGGACTGAGGTTTGCCCAGCGGTAGGGTTCTACCAGTGAGGGACTGAGGTTGGCCCAGGTAGGGTTCTACAGTGAGGGACTGAGGTTGGCCCAGCGGTAGGGTTCTACAGTGAGGGACTGAGGTTGGCCCAGCGGTAGGCTATAACAGTGAGGTACTGAGGTTGGCTCAGCGGTAGGGTTCTACAGTGAGGGACTGAGGTTTGCCCAGCGGTAGGGCTCTACAGTGAGGACTGTGGTTGGTCCAGCGGTAGGGTTCTACAGTGAGGGTCTGAGGTTGGCTCAGCGGTAGGGTTCTACAGTGAGGGACTGAGTTTGGCCCAGCGGTAGGGTTCTACAGTGAGGGACTGAGGTTGGCCCAGCGGTAGGGTTCTACAGTGAGGGACTGAGGTTGGCCCAGCGGTAGGGTTCCACAGTATGGGACTGAGGTTGGCCCAGCAGTAGGTTTTACGGTGAGGGGGCAACAATGCAGTACAGATTGTTCTTGTCTGAGGGAAGCTTTTTTCTTTACAAGTTGAGAATAAAGAGCCGGCAAACTGTTACCTTTTTTACCAAAGAGAAGAAACTGAACATAGCATCAAGGAACATAAACTAAATCAACTATAAGCGTGTTCAAAGAAAACCCAGCATCATGCCTCAAACCCAGCATCATGCTTCAAAACCCATCATCATCCTCAAAACCCATCATCATGCCTGAAAAACTCATCATCATGCCTGAAAAACCCATCATCATGCCTGAAACTCATCATCATGCCTGAAAAACCCATCATCATGCCTGAAAAACCCATCATCATTCCTGAAAAACCCATCATCATTCCTGAAAAACCCATCATCATGCCTGAAAATCCCAGCATCATACCTGAAAAACCCAGCATCATGCCTGAAAACCCAGCATCATGCCTCAAAACCCAGCATCATGCTTCAAAACCCATCATCATCCCTCAAAACCCAGCATCATGCCTCAAAACCCAGCATCATGCCTAAAAACCCAGCATCATGCCTGAAAAACCCATCATCATGCCTGAAAAACCCAGCATCATGCTGAGAAAAAAACCCATCATCATGCTTCAAACCCAGCATTATGCCTGAAAAACCCATCATCATGCCTGAAAAACCCATCATCATGCCTGAAACCCAGCATCATGCCTGAAAAACCCAGCATCATGCCTGAAAAACCCATCATCATGCCTCAAAACCCATCATCATGCCTGAAAAA
>NW_026283596.1:0-12500 GCF_023373465.1 Oncorhynchus keta
CCCTATTCCCTATATAGTGGTACTACTATAGACCAGAGCCCTATTCCCTATATAGTGGTACTACTATAGACCAGAGCCCTATTCCCTATATAGTGCACTACTATAGACCAGAGCCCTATTCCCTATATATTGTGGTACTACTATAGACCAGAGCCCTATTCCCTATATAGTGGTACTACTATAGACCAGAGCCCTATTCCCTATATAGTGGTACTACTATAGACCAGAGCCCTATTCCCTATATAGTGGTACCACTATAGACCAGGGCCCCATAGGGAATAGGGTGCCATTTGGGACACAGTGACTACCTCTGTAGGTTATCATCCTAAACCCGTCCTCCCTGTTAGCTGGCTAGCGGACACAACACACAGAACCGGTCCATTGTTGTTAAGGCAACCACCATCCCGGCTCCTCCTCACCATGTACTGGTACGGACCATCACTATGTACTGGTATGGACCATCACTATGTACTGGTATGGACCATCACTATGTACTGGTACGGACCATCACTATGTACTGGTACGGACCATCACTATGTACTGGTATGGACCATCACTATGTACTGGTATGGACCATCACTATGTACTGGTACGGACCATCACTATGTACTGGTACGGGCCATCACCATGTACTGGTACGGACCATCACCATGTACTGGTACGGACCATCACTATGTACTGGTATGGACCATCACTATGTACTGGTACGGACCATCACTATGTACTGGTACGGACCATCACTATGTACTGGTATGGACCATCACTATGTACTGGTACGGACCATCACCATGTACTGGTATGGACCATCACTATGTACTGGTACGGACCATCACTATGTACTGGTATGGACCATCACTATGTACTGGTATGGACCATCACTATGTACTGGTATGGACCATCACTATGTACTGGTATGGACCATCACCATGTACTGGTATGGACCATCACTATGTACTGGTATGGACCATCACTATGTACTGGTATGGACCATCACAATGTACTGGTACGGACCATCACCATGTACTGGTATGGACCATCACCATGTACTGGTATGGACCATCACCATGTACTGGTATGGACCATCACCATGTACTGGTACGGCCCATCACCATGTACTGGTACGGACCATCACTATGTACTGGTATGGACCATCACTATGTACTGGTATGGACCATCACCATGTACTGGTACGGGCCATCACTATGTACTGGTATGGACCATCACCATGTACTGGTACGGGCCATCACTATGTACTGGTATGGACCATCACTATGTACTGGTATGGACCATCACAATGTACTGGTACGGGCCATCACCATGTACTGGTACGGACCATCACCATGTACTGGTACGGGCCATCACCATGTACTGGTATGGACCGTCACTATGTACTGGTATGGACCATCACAATGTACTGGTACGGGCCATCACCATGTACTGGTACGGGCCATCACTATGTACTGGTATGGACCATCACCATGTACTGGTACGGCCCATCACCATGTACTGGTACAGACCATCACTATGTACTGGTACGGCCCATCACCATGTACTGGTAAAGACCAGGATTCTAGCCCATGGGACTGTTTGTCTGTACTATCATGCCAACTCCTTGTCACTCATTGTCATGCCATATAGATCATTAATGAATAAAGGTTTATATTTGAAGATTGCTGCGTGAGGCCAGACTGGGCTTGACAATGAGCAATGGAGTTGGAAAAGAGCGAGACAAACAGATCTGGGACCAGGCTAGAGGAAGTTAATACCAAACCCAGTCAGGTTCCTTCAGGCTGGGCTGATCTGGGACCAGGCTAGAGGAAGTTAATACCAAACCCAGTCAGGTTCCTTCAGGCTGGGCTGATCTGGGACCAGGCTAGAGGAAGTTAATACCAAACCCAGTCAGGCTGGGCTGATCTGAGACCAGGCTAGAGGAAGTTAATACCAAACCCAGTCAGGTTCCTTCAGGCTGGGCTGATCTGGGACCAGGCTAGGAAGTTAATACCAAACAGTCCAGGTCCTTCAGGCTGGGCTGATCTGGGACCAGGCTAGGAAGTTAATACCAAACCCAGTAGGCTGGGCTGATCTGAGACCGGGCTAAGAGGAAGTTCTTACCAGCCCAGTCAGGTTCCCTTCAGGCTGGGCAGTCTGGGGACAGGCTAGTGGAAGTTAATAAGCCAGTCAGGATCCTTCGGGGCTGGGCTGATCTGGGACCAGGCTAGTGGAAGATAATGCCGGCCCAAAGTCAGGGCTGGGCTGATCTGGGACCAGGCTAGAAGGAAGTTAATACCAAACCCAGTCAGGTTCCTTCAGGCTGGGCTGATCTGGGACCAGGCTAGTGGAAGTTAATACCAAACCCAGTCAGGATCCTTCAGGCTGGGCTGATCTGAAAAAGGACCAGGCTAGTCAGAGGTCCTTCAAACCAGTCTGGAGGTTCCCTTCAGGGGGCTGGGAGCTGATCTGGGACCAGGCTAGAGGAGTTAATACCAAACCCAATCAGGATCCTTCAGGCTGGGCTGATCTGGGACCAGGCTAGAGGAAGTTAATACCAAACCCAGCTAGCAGCTCAATATGGTTAACATTAACACAGCTAGCAGCTCAATATGGTTAATAATTAACGTATTTATTGCCAGCTAGCAGCTCAATATGGTTAACATTAACACAGCTAACAGTTACCAGTTCAATATGTTTGCGAATGATGTTTTAACACGGCTAGCAACTCAATATGGTTAACATTAACACAACTAACAACTCAATATGGTTAACATTAACACAGCTAGCAGCTCAATATGGTTTAACATTAACACAGCTAATGAGCTCAATATGATTAACATTAACACAGCTAACAGTTACAGCTCAATATGATTAACATTAACACAGCTAACAGTTACCAGCTCAATATGGTTAACATTAACACAGCTAGCAGCTCAATATGGTTAACATTAACACAGCTAACAGTTACCAGCTCAATATGGTTAACATTAACACAGCTAGCAGCTCAATATGGTTAACATTAACACAGCTACCAGCTAGCAGCTAAATATAATTAACATTAACACAGCTAGCAGCTCAATATGGTTAACATTAACACAGCTACCAGCTCAATATGGTTAACATTAACACAGCTAGCAGCTCAATATGGTTAACATTAACACAGCTAACAGCTCAATATGGTTAACATTAACACAGCTAACAGCTCAATATGGTTAACATTAACACAGCTAACAGCTCAATATGGTTAACATTAACACAGCTAACAGCTCAATATGGTTAACATTAACACAGCTACCAGCTCAATATGGTTAACATTAACACAGCTAACAGCTCAATATGGTTAACATTAACACAGCTAACAGCTCAATATGGTTAACATTAACACAGCTAACAGCTCAATATGGTTAACATTAACACAGCTAGCAGCTCAATATGGTTTACATTAATATAGCTAACAGTTACCAGCTCAATATGGTTAACATTAACACAGCTAGCAGCTCAATATGGTTAACATTAACACAGCTAGCAGCTCAATATGGTTTACATTAATATAGCTAACAGTTACCAGCTCAATATGGTTAACATTAACACAGCTAGCAGCTCAATATGGTTAACATTAACACAGCTAGCAGCTCAATATGGTTAACATTAACACAGCTACCAGCTCAATATGTCAACAGATGGTAGGAGATAGTGTAGCTCCGCTAACACCCACACTGGGATCACTCTGCCGTGGTTTGAGGGAGGAAAGAGAGGAGGGGGAGAACAAGGTGGGAGGGGGTGCTATGATTATGCTAATCTGTAAATGTGATACTGATCATTCTGTAGGGAGGACAGCTGTTGTGGGCTGTAGTCATGGCTGCTGACCCTGAGAGAGAGGGACTGTCTGTCTGCAGAGAGAGAGAGACATCATCCCATATACCACCCTATTCCCTATAGTGCACTACTTTAGACCAGAACCCTATGGAACCCTATTCCCTATATAGTGCACTACTTTAGACCAGAGCCCTATGGCACCCTATTCCCTATATAGTGCACTTTTTTCACCAGAGACCTAGAGGGAACAGGGTGCCATTTGGAACACAAAAATGGAGACTGGTGGAGAATGTAGTTGTAGTTAGCAGCTGTAACTGGAGGGGCGACTGGCTGGCTGGCTGACTGGATGGCTGGCTGGATGGATGGATGGCTGGCTGGCTGGCTGACTGGATGGCTGGCTGGCTGGCTGGCTGGCTGGCTGGCTGGCTGGCTGGCTGGATGGGTGGATGGCTGGCTGGCTGGCTAGCTGGCTGGTTGACTGACTGACTGACTGACTGACTGACTGGAGCCATCATCGACTCAGTGGGTTTGTCCAACATGTCTCTGACCCAATCACCGTCACAGTCATACGCTGGACCTAGTTTTGTCCCATGGAATAAATGTTGTGGATCTTAATGTTTTTCCTCATAATCCTGGACTATCGGACCACCATTTTATTACGTTTGCAATTGCAACAAATAATCTGCTCAGACCCCAACCAAGGAACATCAAAAGTCGTGCTATAAATTCACAGACAACACAAAGATTCCTTGATGCCCTTCAGACTCCTCTGCCTACCCAAGGACGCCAGAGGACAAAAATCCGTTAACCACCTAACTGAGGATCTCAATTTAACCTTGCGCAATACCCTAGATGCAGTTGCACCTAAAAACTAAAAAAATGTCTCATAAGAAACTAGCTCCCTGGTACACAGAAAATGCCGAGCTCTGAAGCAAGCTTCCAGAAAATTGGAACGGAAATGGCGCCACACCAAACTGGGAAGTCTTCCGACTAGCTTGGAAGGACGGTACCGTGCAGTACCGAAGAGCCCTTACTGCTGCTCGATCGTCCTATTTTTCTAACTTAATTGAGGAAAATAAGAACAATCCGAAATTCCTTTTGATACTGTGGCAAAGCTAACTAAAAGCAGCATTCCCCAGAGAGGATGACTTTCACTTTAGCAGTGATAAATTCATGAACTTCTTTGAGGAAAAGATTATGATTATTAGAAAGCAAATTACGGACTCCTCTTTAAACCTGCGTATTCCTCCAAACCTCAGTTGTCCTGAGTCTGCACAACTCTGCCAGACCTAGGATCAAGAGAGAGACGCTCAAGTGTTTAGTACTATATCTCTTGACACAATGATGAAAATAATCATGGCCTCTAAACCTTCAAGCTGTATACTGGACCCTATTCCAACTAAACTACTGAAAGAGCTGCTTCCTGTGCTTGGCTCCTATGCTGAACATAATAAACGGCTCTCTATCCACTGATGTGTACCAAACTCACTAAAAAGTGGCAGTAATAAAGCCTCTCTTGAAAAAGCCAAACCTTGACCCAGAAAATATAAAAAAAACTATCGGCCTATATCGAATCTTCCATTCCTCTCAAAGATTTTAGAGAAACTGTTGCGCAGCAACTCACTGCCTTCCTGAAGACAAACAATGTATACGAAATGCTTCAGTCTGGTTTTAGACCCCATCATAGCACTGAGACGGCACTTGTGAAGGTGGTAAATGACATTTTAATTGGCATCGGACCGAGGCTCTGCATCTGTCCTCGTGCTCCTAGACCTTAGTGCTGCTTTTGATACCATCGATCACCACATTCTTTTGGAGAGATTTGAAACCCAAATTGGTCTACACGGACAAGTTCTGGCCTGGTTTAGATCTTATCTGTCGGAAAGATATCAGTTTGTCTCTGTGAATGGTTTGTCCTCTGACAAATCAACTGTACATTTCGGTGTTCCTCAAGGTTCTGTTTAGGACCACTATTGTTTTCACTATATTTTACCTCTTGGGGATGTTATTGAAAAACATAATGTAAACTTTCACTGCTATGCGGATGACACACAGCTGTACATTTCAATGAAACATGGTGAAGCCCCAAATTGCCCTCGCTAGAAGCATGTGTTTCAGACATAGGAAGTGGATGGCTGCAAACTTTCTACTATTAAACTCGGACAAAACAGAGATGCTTGTTCTAGGTCCCAAGAAACAAAGAGATCTTCTGTTGAATCTGACAATTAATCTTAATGGTTGTACAGTCGTCTCAAATAAAACTGTGAAGGACCCTCGGAGTTACTCTGGACCCTGATCTCTCTTTTGAAGAACATATCAAGACCATTTCGAGGACAGCTTTTTTTCCATCTACGTAACATTGCAAAATCAGAAACTTTCTGTCCAAAAATGATGCAGAAAAATTAATCCATGCTTTTGTCACTTCTAGGTTAGACTACTGCAATGCTCTATTTTCCGTACCGGATAAAGCACTAAATAAACTTCAGTTAGTGCTAAATACGTGCTAGAATCCTGACTAGAACCAAAAAAATTTGAGTCATATTACTCCAGTGCTAGCCTCTCTACACTGGCTTCCTGTCAAAGCAAGGGCTGATTTCAAGGTTTTACTGCTAACCTACAAAGCATTACATGGGCTTGCTCCTACCTACACTCTCTGATTTGGTCCTGCCGTACATACCTACACGCACGCTACGGTCACAAGACGCCCAGGCCTCCTAATTGTCCCTAGAATTTCTAAGCAAACAGCTGGAGGCAGGGCTTTCTCCTATAGAGCTCCATTTTTATGGAACGGTCTGCCTACCCATGTCAGAGACGCAAACTCGGTCTCAACCTTTAAGTCTTTACTGAAGACTCATCTCTTCAGTGGGTCATATGATTGAGTGTAGTCTGGCCCAGGAGTGGGAAGGTGAACGGAAGGCTCTGGAGCAACGAACCGCCCTTGCTGTCTCTGCCTGGCCGGTTCCCCTCTTTCCACTGGGATTCTCTGCCTCTAACCCTGTTACGGGGCTGAGTCACTGGCTTGCTGGGGCTCTCTCGTGCCGTCCCTGGGGGGGTGCGTCACCTGGAGGTGGGGTTGATTCACTGTTGTGGTCGGCCTGTCTGGGTTGCCCCCCTTGGGTTGTACCGTGGCGGAGGTCTTTGTGGGCTATACTCGGCCTTGTCTCAGTGGTAAGTTGGTGGTTGAAAGATATCCCTCTAGTGGTGTGGGGGATGTGCTTTGGCAAAGTGGGTGTCCTCGGATGGGGCCACAGTGTCTCCTGACCCCTCCTGTCTCAGCCTCCAGTATTTATGCTGCAGTAGTTTATGTGTCGGGGCTAGGGTCAGTTTGTTATATCTGGAGTACTTCTCCTGTCCTATTCGGTGTCCTGTGTGAATCTAAGTGTGCGTTCTCTAATTTCTCTCCTTCTCTCTTTCTTTCTCTCTCTCGGAGGACCTGAGCCCTAGGACCATGTCCCAGGACTACCTGACATGAGGACTCCTTGCTGTCCCAGTCCACCTGGCCATGCTCCTGCTCAGTTTCAACTGACCTGAGCCCTAGGACCGTGCCCCAGGGACTACCTGACATGAAGGCTCCTTGCTGTCCCCAGTCCACCTGACTGTGCTGCTGCTCCAGTTTCAACTGTTCTGCCTTATTATTATTCGACCATGCTGGTCATTTTGCTCATTTGAACATCTTGGTCATGTTCTGTTATAATCTCTACCCGGCACAGCCAGAAGAGGACTGGCCACCCCACATAGCCCGGTTCCTCTCTAGGTTTCTTCCTAGGTTTTGGCCTTTCTAGGAGTTTTCCTAGCCACCGTGCTTTTACACCTGCATTGTTTGCTGTTTGGGGTTTAGGCTGGGTTTCTGTACAGCACTTTGAGATATCAGCTGATGTACGAAGGGCTATATAAATAAATTTGATTTGATTTGATTTGATTTGACTGACTGACTGGCTAGCTGGCTGGCTGACTGGCTGACTGGATGGCTGGCTGACTGGCTGGCTGACTGGCTGACTGGCTGGCTGACTGGCTGGCTGGCTGGGTGGCTGACTGACTGGCTGATGGTTGACTGACTGGCTGACTGACTGGCTGACTGGCTAGCTGGCTGACTGGCTGGCTGACTGGCTAGCTGGCTGGTTGACTGACTGACTGACTGGCTGACTGGCTGACTGGATGGCTGGCTAGCTGGATGGCTGGCTGACTGGATGGCTGGCTAGCTGGATGGCTGGCTGACTGACTAGCTGACCGGATACTTGAGCGATAAACATTGACAGAGGGCTGCTGATATTTTAGTGTCTGAGAGTGTTGGCTCTGGAGAGACAACAGACGACCAGCTTGGTTGAACTGACTCAGTATTATTCCGTATGAGAAGGCTACTGTAAAGTAAAATACGCTTGGACAGTTCAGGGGTTCAACCGGGTTAATCACATCATCTATACCGAGTTCAAAGTCAAACCCTGGAACAGGTTAGTCAAGTCAGACATTTTCTTCAGCAGACTGTTGACGAGTTTAAATTGAGGCCCGACAGATAGACCTCTCTACTGGTTAATGTTTATGGAGTTGGTTAACTTGTCTAACATCCTGTTCTGTCTAAGTCTCTACAGCAGCTCAGAGCTTACAGTATGCCCTGTCTCAGATCCTGTTCTGTCTAAGTCTCTACAGAGCTTACAGTATGCCCTGTCTAAGATCCTGTTCTGTCTAAGTCTCTACAGAGCTTACAGTATGCCCTGTCTAAGATCCTGTTCTGTCTAAGTCTCTACAGAGCTTACAGTATGCCCTGTCTAAGATCCTGTTCTGTCTAAGTCTCTACAGAGCTTACAGTATGCCCTGTCTAAGATCCTGTTCTGTCTAAGTCTCTACAGAGCTTACAGTATGCCCTGTCTAAGATCCTGTTCTGTCTAAGTCTCTACAGAGCTTACAGTATGCCCTGTCTAACATCCTGTTCTGTCTAAGTCTCTACAGAGCTTACAGTATGCCCTTACAGTATCCTGTTCTGTCTAAGATCTGCATGCCCTGTCACAACACACACTGTTCTGAGTCTCACAGACCACAGTATGCCCTGTCTAAGATCCTGTTCTGTCTAAGTCTCTCACAGAGCTTACAGTATGGACCCTTTTCTAAGATCCTGTTCTGTCTAAGTCTCTACAGAGCTTACAGTATGCCCTGTCTAAGATCCTGTGAGAGTCACAAGTCCTCTTCTGAGAGTCTTGTCAACATCCTGTTCTGTCTAAGTCTCTACAGAGCTTACAGTATGCCTTGTCTAAGATCCTGTTCTGTCTAATCTCTACAGAGCTTACAGTATGCCCTGTCTAACATCCTGTTCTGTCTCAGAGTCTCTACAGAGCTTATAGTATGCCCTGTCTGATAAAGACCCGCACTAAGACAGAGCCTGCACCTTCTAAGATCTGTTAAAGTCTCTACAGAGCTTACAGTATGCCCTGTCTAAGATCCTGTTCTGTCTAAGTCTCTACAGAGCACCACAGTATGCCCTGTCTAAGATCCTGTTCTTCTGAGTCTCTAGCAGCAGAGCTTACAGTATGCCCTGTCTAACATCCTGTTCTGTCTAAGTCTCTACAGAGCTTACAGTATGCTCTGTCTAACATCCTGTTCTGTCTAAGTCTCTACAGAGCTTACAGTATGCCCTGATCTAAGATCCTGTTCTGTCTAAGTCTCTGAGCTTACAGTATGCCCTGTCTAAATCCTGTTCTGTCTAAGTCTCTACAGGCTTACAGTATGCCCTGTCTAAGATCCTGATTCTGTCTAAGTCTCTGTCTAAGTCTAACATCTCTGTCATCTCTCTCAGAGCTCACAGTATGCCTTGTCTAAGATCCTGTTCTGTCTAAGTCTCTACAGAGCAATAAAACAGTATGCCCTGTCTAAGATCCTGTTCTGTCTAAGTCTCTACAGAGCTTACAGTATGCCCTGTTGAAGACCCTGTTCTGTCTACGTCTGAAAACACTCTGATCAGATGAAACCCACAAAGGATCCTGTTCTGTCTAAGTCTCACAGAGCTTACAGTATTGTCTAACACTGTCTAAGTCTCTACAGCATGCCTTGTCTATGTTCTGTCAGATGCTACAGATACAGTATGCCCTGTCTAAGATCCTGTTCTGTCTAACTGGACAGACACATGCCACACACATTCTCTAAAGATCTGACTGAGACAAGGAAGTGACTGATAAAACACATTGGTGACCTCACTCACACACACACACACACACACACACACTCACACTGACACAGCACACACAGACAATTGTATGTCAAGGCAGTGAAGTCACAGGTCACTGAGAGAGCTCTCTGTAACACAGTGTGTCTACAGTCCCTCCTGACACTGCTCTAAGACGCACACACACACACACACACACACACACACACACACACACACACACACACACACACACACACACACACACACACACACACACACACACACAAACACAAGAGGTGCGTGGTCTGCTGTTTGTTCACCCCACAGACCCACAATTACTAATAGCCCATCCGTACCCACCCGTCTATACGTGGTAAAGTGACATATAGGAACATGCGTTGTAGGGTACAGTCAGAACAGCAGAGAGATATTTGGACAGGGTGCAGGCTTTTTGGGGCCTACTTCTGCTTATAATTTCTGACATTTTGGTGGAAGGCTGTTAGTGAGTCAACTTGTCTATGATGAGATACATGCAGCTCCTCTTCTGTCATTACTTGTTGCCCGAGAAGACTAAAATCAACCCTATTGGTCAACAGAATAATGTTATGACGTGATAGAATGAATCAATCTGGTCGACATCGGTCAAGTTCTCTCTGTCATCTCCACTCCTTTAAGGATCAAAAATATTATTTTTAGGGACCAGGGAGAAAATGCAATAAAAATAAATGACGGTAAATTATTTTCTGCATCAGTTTGACCGGTTGAAAGGAAAACAGAAAGCTGTGAAAAACGACTCTGATCAGATGTCAGGTCGGCTTGGATGCATATTGTATGTGGTTGAAATACTATCGGCTTTTATGATGCTGATAAAGATAGCACCTTTACAGACGATCCCTTACTACACATTCACATTCTCTATAGATGCTGATAAAGATAGCACCTTTACAGACGGTCCCTAACTACACATTCACATTCTCTATAGATACTGATAAAGATAGCACCTTTACAGACGGTCCCTAACTACACATTCACATTCTCTATAGATACTGATAAAGATAGCACCTTTACAGACGGTCCCTAACTACACATTCACATTCTCTATAGATGCTGATAAAGATAGCACCTTTACAGACGGTCCCTTACTACATTCACATTCTCTATAGATACTGATAAAGATAGCACCTTTACAGACGGTCCCTAACTACACATTCACATTCTCTATAGATACTGATAAAGATAGCACCTTTACAGACGGTCCCTTACTACACATTCACATTCTCTATAGATGCTGATAAAGATAGCACCTTTACAGACGGTCCCTAACTACACATTCACATTCTCTCATAGATACTGATAAAGATAGCACCTTTACAGACTTTACTACACAGTCCCTAACTACACATTCACATTTCTCTATAGATGCTGATAAAGATCATTTTACTGTTCCTGAATCAAACATTCACATTGGATCATAGATACTGATAAAACAAACCCTTGGAAGGATCCTGATGAAACAAACCCTATGGAAGGATACTGATGAAATAAACCCTTTGGAAGGTCCCTGAAAAACAATTCACATTCTCTATGGAAGATCCTGATAAAACAAACCCTATGGAAGGATCCTGATGAAACAAACCCTATGGAAGATCCTGATAAAACAAACCCTATGGAAGGATCCTATGAAACAAACCCTATGGAAGGATCCTGATGAAATAAACCTATGGAAGGATCCTGATAAACAAACCCTATGGAAGATCCTGATAAAACAAACCCTATACAGACGATCCTGATAAAACAAACCTCTATGGAAGATCCTGATGAAACAAACCCTATGGAAGACGATCCTGATAAACAAACCCTATGGAAGATCCTGATAAAACAAACCTGGAAGGATCCTGATAAAACAAACCCTATGGAAGGATCCTGATAAAACAAACCCTATGGAAGGATCCTGATAAAACAAACCCTATGGAAGGATCCTGATAAAACAAACCCTATGGAAGGATCCTGATAAAACAAACCCTATGGAAGGATCCTGATAAAACAAACCCTATGGAAGGATCCTGATAAAACAAACCCTATGGAAGGATCCTGATAAAACAGGATCCTGATAAAACAAACCCTATGGAAGGATCCTGATAAAACAAACCCTATGGAAGGATCCTGATAAAACAAACCCTATGGAAGGATCCTGATGAAACAAACCCTATGGAAGGATCCTGATGAAACAAACCCTATGGAAGGATCCTGATAAAACAAACCCTATGGAAGGATCCTGATAAAACAAACCCTATGGAAGGATCCTGATAAAACAAACCCTATGGAAGGATCCTGATAAAACAAACCCTATGGAAGGATCCTGATAAAACAAACCCTATGGAAGGATCCTGATAAAACAAACCCTATGGAAGGATCCTGATAAAACAAACCCTATGGAAGGATCCTGATGAAACAAACCCTATGGAAGGATCCTGATGAAACAGGATCCTGATAAAACAAACCCTATGGAAGGATCCTGATGAAACAAACCCTATGGAAGGATCCTGATAAAACAAACCCT